>NC_058021.1:20959360-21259360 GCF_019176455.1 Solea senegalensis
CAGTTTACTGTGCGAGGCTGAATGTGAGAACATGGGTGATGGGTATCCTTATCCTTATAACACAATCTAGGAGTTGCACCTCAATTACAAGTACAATGACAATAAAGCATCTATCTATCTATCTATCTATCTATCTATCTAGTTACTGATGGTGCATCAAACATGATTGCCTGTGGCAGGGAGCTGAAGCTGCGCCATGCAGTGTGTATTGCTCACATGCTTAATTAAGTAGTGAAAAAGGCCCTGGAACTAACCCCAGCACTATCCAGCATTCGCATAAAGGCAAGAAAGCTGGTGGGCTAGAAGCAGCACAACTGCCAAAGTGACTAACTTTATTCTCACATTTGTTTACACATTGTTTTACATTACTACATGTGTAACATCTACTTTTTAGGGCAGCCCGTGGCCAAGTGGAAAGGGAACTTGGCAGAAGGTCGCCGGTTCAAGTCCAGCCAGCCCACTGTTCCTAATTCTAGGATGGGTCAAATACAGAGAAATAATTTCCCTAAGGGCATTAATAAAGTATGTGTTTCTCTTCTTTTATTTACATTTAAGGAAAAGCTGGACCAAGTTCAAGACCAGATGGGGATGCCCAAGAAGAAACTAATCCAAGAGGTCGAAGCTCGGTGGAACGGCACCTTCCAGATGTTGGAGCGAGTAGCAGAGCTCAGGGAGCCTGTGGGGGCAGCTTTGGCGGGCCTAAAAACTGACATTACTGCTCTGACCTCAGAGGATTTCTCTATTGTGTGTGAGTGCCTGGCAGTACTTTCTCCTTTTTTTGAGGCCACAATCGAGCTCTCAGAAGAGAAAAAAGTATCTGGCTCCAAAGTGGTGCCATTGCTCAAAATGATTGAGAAGACGATCCAGGAGGAGACTGCAAAAGTAGCAGTACCGGTGGCTCAGGAACTGGGAGAGCACCTCATAAGGCTCCTGAGGGAGAAGCTATACAAGGTGCAGAGTATGAGCATCCTGTCTCTTGCAACACTGCTAGACCCAAGATTTAAGGCACTTGGCTTCTTCTGTCCAATGAAGAAAGAGGAAGCCATCAAACGGCTCACAGCTGAATGTTCACACATTATAGGGTCTACTTCTCGCTCACTGCCACCTGTAGCTTCCACTTCACAGGATTCTGGAGCTGAACGACCTGGTCAGTATTTTTGGTTTGATTTACATACTACTTTGGAGTTATGACCTAATTTATATATTTTTCTGCTTTCCAGGAAATAAACTCTGGAGCCATTAGGATGCCATGGTATCCGAATGAAGAAAGACAACAAATGTTTTTGCTGATGCCACAGTGGAAGCACAACGGTACCTGGCAGAACCTAATATTGGCAGGACTGAGGATCCTCTGCAGTACTGAGGAGGCAGGAGTGCACAAGTATCCCACAGTGGGATACTTGTGCACTCCTGCCTCCTCAGTACCAGGTTGTCTCCAAGAAAAGAAACCGGCTGAGTCCCACCACTGTAGAGAAATTGACGTTTTTAAACAACAACAAATAAAGTCACAAGCACAATTGATGTCCCATGTCCGTCCCATCCTTTGAAAACACTGTAACACTTTTAACAAATACCTCATGTCCTACTGGATTTATTTAATCATTGACTGAAATTATACTGGTGAAGTAAGCAATAATAATAATAATAATAATAATAATTAGTATTATATATTATTAGTAATTACTAATACACCACTATTAGCATTACCCACATATTAATCAAAACATAATAGATGAATGAATGACTGAATGAACCATACAAAATCAATTTTATTTCTGTTAGCAGTGATTATTCCCATGCACCAAGAGGCCTCGCAAACAGTTTAAATGTCAATAAAGGTTTTGACCAGCAGGGGGTTTGTGCGCACATGAAGCCTCAAGAAATGAACCTTTTCTCGAACCAGTTGGATGGAAAGGCTTCACGAGGCTTCATCTGCCCATCACTACTTTGAAGTAGCTAACATCTACTGTTAGCATCACTCTGAAGTAGTTATCATCACTTTGAAGTAGCGTTATCATCACTTTGAAGAAGCTTACATCTGTTAGCATCACTTTGAAGTAGCCTACATCTGTTAGCATCACTTTGAAGTAGCCTACATCTGTTAGCATCACTTTGAAGTAGCCTACATCTGTTAGCATCACTTTGAAGTAGCCTACATCTGTTATCATCACTTTGAAGAAGCCTACATCTGTTAGCATCACTTTGAAGTAGCCATCTGTTAGCATCACTGTAGCCTACATCTGTTATCATCACTTTGAAGTAGCCTACATCTGTCAGCATCACTTTGAAGTAGCCTACATCTGTCAGCATCACTTTGAAGTAGCCTACATCTGTCAGCATCACTTTGAAGTAGCCTACATCTGTTATCATCACATCACTTGAAGTAGCCTACATCTGTCAGCATCACTTTGAAGTAGCCTACATCTGTCAGCATCACTTTGAAGTAGCCTACATCTGTTAGCATCACTTTGAAGTAGCCTACATCTGTTATCATCACTTTGAAGAAGCCTACATCTGTTAGCATCACTCTGAAGTAGCCTACATCTGTCAGCATCACTTTGAAGTAGCCTACATCTGTCAGCATCACTTTGAAGAAGCCTACATCTGTCAGCATCACTTTGAAGTAGCCTACATCTGTCAGCATCACTTTGAAGAAGCCTACATCTGTCAGCATCACTTTGAAGTAGCCTACATCTGTTAGCATCACTTAGAAGGTAACACTAAATTAAATGTGAGTTTTCTGATATATTATATTTCATGAGTCTGCCCTCCGGTGGTGATGTCAGAGACTCACAGCTCTTCATCATCATCATCATCATCATCATGACAGAGTTAATACTCATCACTACTTTATATTATTTTACTTAAACAAATGTTTCAGAGGAACTTTTTGATAAAGTGTGTGACGTCATCACAGTCACACACACACATACACAGGAGTAACTTTAACAACGAAACTTCTATTTTAAAATGACGTCACACAGACTGTTATGATACTGTGGGTGGGTGGGTGGGTGAGTGAGTGAGTGAGTTTTTACTACAAATCTCCGACTGCGCAACTAAGAAATCCCAACACACACACACACACAGAGGATCTGCTTATCTCATCGTGAGTCGCGTCACTGTTACGTCATCAGTGTCAAAACAACATCAATGGAGGACATTCTTTTAGGCCACAAACAAACAAATCATCAAATAACGTGTTCAAACGCAGGTGCGCGCGTGGACGTACGCGCACGCGCCGACTCCTCAACGTATTCTCTCTCGTGCTCTCTCTCTCTCTCACACACACACACACACACAGCCGTGGACGCACGCGACACGTATCGACAGTAAAAGTTACAGTAACGTCACGTCACGGCATTTTGAGGAAGAGCAACGCACGCGGGATATTTTACGGTTAGCGCGTGGACAGAGAGAGAGAGAGAGCGCGCGCGTTTGAGAAGTTTGTCTCGAACGTAAACGTCGCAGTTTATCATCATCTTCATCATCTTCATCGTCTACGCAGCTGAAATATTGAGACCCGACAAACAAACCTGATTCTCCGCAGCAGCAGCAGCGACGCCCCGCACGTCCACCATGACACCGCAGGATCCACACACGCTGCGTGAAAGTGCGTGGATGATTGTGAGGAGCAGAGAACGCGGAACTGGTCTGACCCAGTCCGCCCAGAACAGGAGGAGGAGGAGGAGGAGGAGGTGGGCGGGGAGCAGAGCTGACAAACTGAAAGCAGTTGTGTAACTGAGACACACACACACACACACACACACACACAGGACTAGTCCTCGTTAACCTTAACTATCATAACTGAATAACTAACCTTAAACCAGGAGCTGAAATCGAAAGACATAAAACCAGATTATACTTTAATGAAGAAACTACGGCAGACTGTGAGGGGACAAAAAAGACAAATAAAACCATGTGAATTATGATTTTTATTTTGATTTGTTTGACTTTCTTTCTCTCGCATGTTTATGTAAAATAAATCATTTTCTTCTTTAAGAAACAAACCAGAGACAAAGATGTACATGGGTGTCAAACTGCCGGCTCGTGGGCCACATGTGGCCCGCCACTAAACATCATGTTACAGCGAAATAATAACAGAATCTCATACATACATAAATATATTTACTAGAAATATCTTTTACAGTAACAATAACACATTATTACATGTATTACATTCAACATTAAATGTTGCATGTGTGCGTCTCTGTTGTCACACATGCACCACGGTGGTGACGGCGGCTCCTAGAGTGCCGCGCCCTGCAGCAGCTGAGTCATATAAATATATATGCTGCATGTATACGTATATATATATATATACGTATACATACATCTTTATATATAAAAATATGTATAAATATAAACTTGTTTGATGTTTTAATTACAGTTGGCAATATTATTGACTTTATTTTAGATTGAGATTCATTGTTTTATTGTGAAGTAAACATCGTAACTAAGATTTCTTTAAGCTCCCTGTTGACCAGACCAGACACTCATTGGCCCCCAGGTCATCTGAGTTTGACACTGCTGTGTTAAGATGTTAGCAAACACAAATAAAATAAAACAAACACATCGATTTACCCGTAGATTACCCTCTCAGACAAAACACACATTTATGAATGAAGTTTTTACTCGACATATGAAGATAAAAGTTCAGCTGTGAGTCTATGAGTAGGAAACACTGAACATAATTCTGTCACGGGCTGAACACAGGTGTATCGTGGGCTGGATTTGGTCCACGAGCCTTGACTTTTACACCTGTGCATTAAACCTGAACCTAAACCCTGATAAAGAGCTTTAAAGTACAGAGGAAGTCACTTTTAATTAAAAGTCTTAAAGTTCAGTATTGAAAAGGCCCCGGTGACTCAGTGGTAGAGCCAGTTGTCTTTCAACTGGAAGGTTGTGGGTTTAATTCCTGGCTCTGCTCATTTATGTGTGTCCTTGAGCAAAGACACTTACGTGAATGGGTGAAAACTGCAGCTCATTATATAATACAGACCATAATACCCACTCTTCTGATTTGATTTGGTAGTAATGAGTAACAAAGAGAGTTAGAGGTAAAAGTAAATAATATATATATATATACGTGAGTTTGTACTTCAGTACAGAAACAAAGTCTTTTTACTTTGTTTCATTAGAACACACAAACATGTCACATGACCTTGATGTGTGTGTGTGTGTCTCTGTTGTCACACGTGCACCGCGGTGGTGACGGCGGCTCGTCGAGCACCGCGCCCTGCAGCAGCTGAACAGCAGCTGGGTCAGATGGTTTTCAGGGCGTGACGGATTTCCCGCCTCACGCCTCAGGTCAGCTGACCACAGACATGCTAACGCTGCAGCAGCGACGTTAACATCAAACATGACGACAATGATGTCATCGTTAAACTGTAACTGTAGCAATGCTAACAGCACTTTTTATATCGCGTACTGTCATCATTTAAACACCTGTCGTCTTCACTCTGACGCAGATTTCCGCCCTCTGGTGGATGGTCAGTGCACTGCAGCCTGGCTGCTGTCATTTATGGGATGTTTTTGGTTTGAAAATGTGAAAAAGATCTTTAGTGTTTCATTAAATGAACAAAGTACAGCAGGTACACTGTATATTATATACATTATATTATATATATATATATATATATCTAAAATGATCAATTACAATGTTTAAAATTGTAATTGAAAAGCTACATTCTTTATTTTATATTATATTATATTATATTATATTATATCATATTATATTATATTACATTACATTACATTACATTATCTTATATTATATTATATTATATTATATTACATTACATTACATTACATTACATTACATTATATTATCTTATATTATATTATCTTATATTATATTATATTATATTATCTTATCTTATCTTATATTATATTATATTATATTATATTATATTATATTATCTTATATTATATTATATTATATTATATTATATTATATTACATTATCTTATATTATATTATATTATATTATATTATATTATATTATCTTATATTACATTATCTTATATTATATTATATCATATTACATTACACAAACAGTAGAAAAACAGTCTCTGCTTAGATAAACACAACCTTCCCATTAAAAACTGTTAAATTGATAATTAAACACTTTTCCAACAGGAAACTGAAGTTTGTAAACCACGAACACACACACACACACACACACACACACACACACACACACACACAAAATGAGTGATTTTAACATTACACACAGGAGTTGTTGATCCACTGCTGCCTCCATCACTAAGGTGATCACTGTTTGAAATCCTTTGTTTAGATTCAGATTGACCTCAGTGACAGAAAGTGACCACACGAGGCAGCAGTGTCCCCACAGCTACAATCACTGATTTTCTCTGGACAAACTTCTGTCTGACAGTCAGATAAAGATGTGATCATGTTCTTAAGATATCGTAGACTTAAGTTGACAGGGATTTATTAGTCTTTTGTTAAGTGGTTAAAATCAGGTTTTTCCCCCTTGTGTCTCAGCTAGCAGCCATTTTGGTTTTACTGACTGTGAGGTTAAGTGTCTCAGGCTGCAAAATAGGTGAGTGATACGCTAACATGCTAATATGGCATCACTAAATAAAGCTGAATGATAGTATAAGTTACTGGGCGTGGATGCTAACATTAGCAGCTAACACCAGCAGTGACACAGCAGCTCCTGTGTCCCCGCAGCTAAAATGACTGATTTTCTCTTTGGACTTTGGTGTGGGAGAGTGAGAGGCTAAAGTCAGTCTCTCCTGTCCACATCACTGAAGACTGACACCAGGTCAAACTTTGCCCTTTTCGGGGTTAAAAAGACATCTGCATGCTATAACAAATGACATATATGTATATATACATATATGTCACATAGATTATATAATATTAAATATTAAATATAATATTACATTAATTCAACAATAAGGCAAAGACACTTCAAGCTGCAGGGTTATGCAGTGGTATTTTTTGTTGCTGTTGTTATTCTGCCTCAGTTTTATCTTCATGAACTGAAACAATGCAACATCATTTGTGTGCTTCATCCATTTGAAAAAGGGCTCTGTCAAGCAACACTATCAGACATGACTGAGGTAGCATTTGTGTGTGTGCAGCAGCAGGGGAAGGGTGGGCAGGACCAACAAGCCAATGGCAGTTGCTGGTCTTTGAAACGGAGGAAGCTTATTTCAGGCCCAGTTATTTATTCATAAACTCTAACATAAATTCTGCCAAAGAACAACTACAATAACTTGATAATTATGTAAAACTGAAATGCTATAATAGTATCAAAGTGTTTTTATTTACACATTGCCAAACAAATAACACACAACGGCCAGCTATTTGTCTACAGATTTCCCTCGCAAAATCCACACTGGACTGAGGCAGAAAAGGCTCCACTGTTGTGTATGTTTCTGCAACACTGTCAATCAAAAACTGGTTCCGCCTTTCAGACAGTTCCACTAATCCTGATGCAGAAGCCCAGTGTCCCACGCCCGCCCACTCACTGCTCCATTGACCCCCAGAGAAGCTGAGCTTCCATGGAAGTGTCGTTTTTGCCGCATTTGTCCAATCACCGTCGAGCTCACAGCAGCAAAAAAACAAACTAATTTGTGTCGTCCCATAGAAAACAGTTGAAGCTGAGCTGGTTTTAATGTGGAGGCTGCTACGGGAATATGAAAATCACGTAAGACGATCCATCAGCTGATTCTGAACAAACTAGTGACATGTTCTAATTCCGTTCTAGAACAAGTTTAGTATTGAAATATAAATACATTTTAGAGGAATCTGAGCTTCCCTTGCTGTCTGGATGCTGACCGGATTTTTGAGCAGTCAAATTCACTTTTGTTTCTGTTGCTTCAGAATGTCTTGACATAAAACATTGTAATGGTCTTCTGACAAGACTCCCCAAAAACAGCATTAAACAGCTGCAGGTTTAACCAGAGCAAAAAGACCAGAGCACATTCACTCCAGTTTTAAAGTTTTTACACTGGCTTGCTGTCAGTTATAGAATAGACTTTAAAGTTCAGCCACAAATCACTAAGTGGTTTAGGACCAGAACACATTAATGACATACTAAAAGAATATACACCTTGTAGGGCTCTGAGATCTACTGACATAGATAGTTAAGCCCAGGGTTTAAACCAAATATGGTGAAGAAGCCTTTAGCTGTAATGCTGCACACAAGTGGAACAAACTGGAGCCGAAAGTAGCACCAAATGTGAATATTTTATTATTAAACACACACAAACACATTTTCTCAGATGCTTATGATTTAACTCTTTTATAGCATTTTACAAATTTAAATCTTCTGCGTTTTACATTCTTTTGAATCATTTTAGAGTAAATTATTGTTTTATGCTGCACTATCATATTTTACGCTCCATTTTAGTCTAACATTTTTATTATTCTGTTCTTTGTATTATTTCAAGTAGTATAGTTTTATGTTTCCAAATGTTTAATGGTATTCTGTTTCTATGTAAAGCACATTGAGTTGCTAATCATGAAATGTGCTATATATTATATTATATTATCATATAAATAAAGCTGCCTATAGGTTTTGACATTTTCTTTACTTTTATCTTTTTAAAGAGGTACCAGTCCAGGTGGGGTTACTATGTGGTCGTTGTCATAGACACACAACAGTAGCAAGATGCCTGTAAGGTTTTTCTTCAGACCCAGTGCCGTGCACGGCTCCTCAGGCAGTTAAGGCGATAGTTCAGAGCACTTTTGAGAGAAACTAGGGTTTACATAATGTTATACAGAATGTGCAAACTGGCAAAACCATATTATTGCCTCGCGTATACAAGTAAAAACAAAAGGGGAAGCAGCAGAAGGAAGAAGACTGGCTACTGTTCAAAGCAGAAGGACAACAGTAAGAAAATAAATAAAAAAATCATAATTTGAAGAATTGAGCATTGAACTCTTGTTTTATCTCTTTTATTTCATCTGTTTTTTTCTTACATTCTTTTTCTCTTACGAGGTCAAGTTGATTTAGTCACTTTGGTTGTTCTACACAGCTGCTCCTCCTACTGGCAATAGATACCCAGGAAACCCTGCTGTCTTCTTTGTACACTGTCTTTAAATCCAGTCGTCATTGTTTTGTGAAAACCACATTCTAGTAGCCAAGAGAATAAAGATATTGGACCAATATAAACATGGATTGTGGTTTAAGAATATTACAGATTTAAACCGAAAACAGTTGTCTATTTCTGCTTGATGACATACTGATACTTAAATCGTTTAGGAGCCTTTGCGAGACTATTTCCATCCAATCCACGGGTCATGTTAAAAAGTTTTTCCGAATAGGGACATTAAGTAATAAGTACGGCTTGTTAATTGTAGTCAAATCCAATCAAAAAAGTATGTATTATACTGCTCATTGTCTAACATCATATAACCTACTGTATGTTAAGTGCGGGACAAGAGGTCCGAGTTAAGAGGGCAGAGGTTCCATCAAGCAGTTTTCATGGGAAAGCAGATGAGGTCACACATCTCTAACTCACCTTGAAATGTCCAAATGGAGACCTCCTGTTGCCGAGTATCAGTGTCTCACAGCTTTATCCTCGTGGAATGTCTGTGTTTATTATGAATGAGTTGCACTTCAGTGTGATTGTAAACGCTTGCAATCAAAGGATTAACATAAAACGTTGTGTTGTGCTACGTTCATTTGTTTAGGTTCATGTCAATGCAAGACTTTTGTTTTACACGTCATGAACAGTTGTTTATTTACTGGTTTGTGTCCTCTCTTTGTACATCTAAATGAAACCAGGCGCTTCTTTTTACCACCATACCTCTACTCTATCTATCTTTTTGTTGTCCCCTATTATGCAGCTAAAAGGACCAACTATCCCCTCAGGGAATGTGAGGTTTCCTCTTATCTTTCTCAGAAATAAGTTCAGTAAGCTTCTTCAATTGGTTGTGGATCAGTGAGGTTAGTCTCCAGGTCTCAGTGGCAAGCCAGTGATGAAGAGTGTCTGTCAGCCTCCACTCTCTGTGTTTGTGTACATGTGTGTTACATGATATGGCTGAACATTCCTCATAACCTGATGGCTTAAGGGTGTAAAATTGTACGTGGGAGACATGGCTTCTTCTGTGTTGTATGACGTTCGATTTCTCGCATTTAAATTATTAGTCCCTGTTGTGTCAGACTTGCTTTATAAAGTAAATGGTCTTCAAAATGTGTTTTTTAAAAGAAAAAAATGCTTCACTGCCATTAAATTATACTTGGCAAATTGTCTTGGTTACATCTCCCTCATAAAAGGGATTTCTATCCCTCAGCATTCTCTGGTTTATTAAAAAATGTAACGTAATGACGCAATTATGTCTACTTTCCATTTAGGATTTTTTTTGTGGTGTCATTATTTAATTTTTGCTGTATTCTTCCTCTTTTTTGTCTGTTCTTTTAAACAAATTCTTGCTTGTGAAAAACTTGGTTGTTACACTTAAGTATACAAGTCAAGGCATCAGTGAAACATACAAATACAACACAAAAAACAACCTTTCACAACTACAGTCAATTTAGTGTCCTTTTAACTTCTGCATGTTTTTTTGTCTTCATCATCAGCGTCACTATTATTATTATTATTATTATTATTATTATTATGCACACATATAATCTCAATATCCAGTGATGCAAGTGAAATATATAAAAACCTACTAAATGCTTCCCTTTACTGATCGTAGATCAAATTACATGAAATATCACGTCATCCAAAAGTGAATGAAATCTGTATTCTCTTATATTCTCTTTCTCATATCTAAAGTCACTGAGGTGAGTGTTGCCTTGATCATCCATGAGTTAAGGTCACCTATTGTTTTCCTGTTAGCAATGACTATCACTACACAAGTCCCTCTATAAAGAGACCTCTGCTGTCCTTTGAGATCAGCCTGTCTCACTGCGATCAATAATCCAATCTCAGTCTCCTTGTGGGGGAAGAGTGCATACGTGCATGTGTGTGTGTGTGTGTGTGTGTGTAATTGTACACCCGCGGTAGAGGCCACCAGTAGGGGGAAATGCTTCTGTCTGACCTCCAGCATGCATCATTTTCTTCCCCTTCTGTCTCCTGGCTTTGTGGGTCCATCACACATGTCTCCATTTGGCTCCTCTGGTCTTTCCCCTCCTCGCTCCTTTCATCTTTTCACCTGTCCTCATGCATCAGTGTGTCCATCTGTCTGTCACTCACTCACAATCGTTCATAAATTGGCTTGCACGCTGGAAAGCCTTTCTCCACATTGGGTGCTGATTACTGTCAGTGTATCTGTCATCTTCAGTACATGTCACACTGATCGATGGAGTGTGCGTATTTTGTTGAACGTGTGTGTGTGTGTGTGCTCGGAGGAGCCACCTTGGTGATTTTTGTATCTAAGAGGGTCAAATCAATGTCTGTGGAGCCTAACTGTCTATTCCTTTATTAGCCCCAAGGCCCAAGAACACACACATTAACACACCTCAGATAAATCAAAACTCACTGATCAGACGCGTAATGAGTGGAGAAGAAATGGAAATGACAGGTCACCTCTGACCAACTTCCAATCCTTGGTGACTCTATTATCTCTATTTGTGTGAATGTGAGCATGTGTGCTTGTAAGGTTGGATGGTCACCACTGGTTTCCACACTGAGATTAAAGATCTACACAGGCACTATCATCATGTCTCCCTGGTGCTTCTCTGTTCCCCGCTTGAGTGAGGATGCACTGGATTTAATACAACACCTGCGTCTGTGTGCATGTGTTTCATTCATCTGCATGTGGACAAAGACCACTTCATCACAACATTCATTCAAATCGTGCCGGTCACCGCTCAGCTGCTAAACAGGGAGAGGGGAACAGCAATTGATCGGTCACCTGTGCTGCATGTGCAAACCCTTGGGGACTGTCTGTGTCTCTTTTTCAGTGTCTGTGCATGGCAGCGTGTGGACGAGACTACAGCCGGCTTTGAGAATGCTTTTAATTAATAGACTCATTACCTTGCAATCTCGCCGTGCCCTTGCCTCTATGTTGTCTCAACCTCCAGAGGGAAGCTTAGTGATTCTCGTCTGTAGTGAGGTATTACATCCCTGGAAACAAGACCCCCAAATGACCCTGTGTTTGCCAGCTGGGCTAGTGACATGCAGCACAAAGGACAGGCGGCGTGGTTAGACTGAGAATAATCATTGAGATTTGGAAATCTCAAGTAGAAAACAAAATTGATCAACTTGTGCTTTTTGTCGGATAGAAACAATGAAGGGTCTTGAAGACGTACATAGATGTGAGAAATGAGAATAAGATGGAAAAAAGAGCAGCATGAGAGCAAATAATATTGAATATCACAGTTTAAGATGAGGGAAAAGCCTGTCCTGCATATTTATCACTGGATAGCTCTGGCATATACAGACCTATACTTACCCAGGAGATGATCCAGAATACATCAGGACTGAACAAGTAATACATTAATTGTGCTACTTGTTTTCTTTCATGACCAATAACCTATGATTACCAGTGTTTCGGATGTTTCTGTTAATCTGATGCTATAACTGTTACTTGTGAACATTAATCTTGAATGTTAAAAACACACACACACTCTCTCTTTCCATGGCTGCATCTCGAGACTGTATTGATCGGAATCACAAATATGATTAGTTACCAATGAAACACCCACTGAGAGAAAAAAAAATCAGTTATATGAGGATTATGTGACTCAGAGCAAATACTCAAACACATCTATTATGCAGCTTGTCCACTGTTTCCCAATGAAATGCTCACATTGTTTCATCAGCTGCATAAAGTCTCACTTAAACTGAGAGCAGCAGGACTTTTATCAGGAGAATAAATGGAGGAAACCCCAGAGAAGGGCAATACTTTACAATAAGGTAGGGGAGAAAAAAGGTTAACTTATCGTCAGGCAATCATTAATCATTAGTTTATGATTAGATAATCGTAAAAATCAAGTGTAAATTCAAACATTCAGTCCACAGGCATCATTAAGGTCCTTTTCCTTTTGCTTGTGTTTACCCACAATGCCCTGTGTGGAACCCACAATGGATCAGAGTTTGGTTGCACATTCACACCTCTCCAAACGAACCGGACTTTCAGAGCAAATGAACACGTGCATATTTTATTCTGAGACATCAAGAAAGTGTTATGATTTGTTTTTGGTTTTTTTCGATAAAAGATATTTTTTTATAAATCTTGTTTGGCAAGATTCAGCCTACAGCCATAATAGCAAACACATGGTTTGTTTTGCAATGCCAGGATTCAATAACAGATCTTTAGAGTATCGGGTGGGGTAATACAATAGGTAAGTAGAGGCGTTAGCACACCACAGACGGGATGAGCAGCAGATCGGCACTGCAAACAAGCAACAACGGTGCTCCACTGGGGAGCATGTTATGACTGTGCAAGCGTAGATTTGTTCATAAATGATACATTCTGCACATAGACTTTTATCGCCTGGCTTTTGATCAGCGCTCAGTCGGTTGACCATGCCTCACTGTTTGTTTGTTCACTTCATCAATCAAGGACATTAGGCTTTCATCAATCTGCTCTTTCTCCTCACCTGCTTTCAGTAAGATAATTGCAACCTCAAGTACCAATCTCTTGCCTCACAAATGAGACGAATGGCGCGGCGGTAATTAAGCTGGAGTAACACATCACTGGAATATTGCTCTTGGTGTCTGTGACAATTGATGTCATTTCCCAAGTAATAAGCAGGCAGGTTTCACCATAACCTATAATATTGTGTATTTGACTGCGTTGTTGTGTGCATGTCTGTACTGTGAACACATGCAGTATCCCTCCCATAAAAAGAGTTTCATGCAGTTGTCCTCTTTAATTTGGAACTCTTGCTGACATTACATGTGCACTAGCTTTTCTACTCCCAAACACAACATGGCTAAACTGTTGTTTTATTCATTGCCTGCCTGTTGTGTGAATGATCCCAGTCCTGATCCAAGTAGAGAAGAGCAAATTCCAGACCTGCAAAAGTTCTGATCTAGTCCGTGACCAACTGCTCTCGTCTTTTAATTACAACATAAAAAGATCCACACTTTGTCTTGGGGGGCGGTATATATTACAAACTCTCACAGTGATATCTGAGATGTGCGTGCGACTGTGACCCATTTAAACCATTTTCAAATGCTGATTGAGCCTATCAGCTCTCTCTCTCTCTCTCTCTCTCTCTTTATTTCCCGCACTGCACCAGGAAGTGATTTGTTTTGTGTCAAGGTAGACGGAGGCAACAGTAATATTGGTCTAGAATGGTGAGATGGTGCAAACATGTTGGGAAATTACTGAAAACACACATGAAAAGTGAATTATTCTGCCCCTGTGCTGCCACTGTATACACACAAATGCTCCCTCGGTCAGATCAGATAGTATTACTTACTTACGTTCAGATGCAGCATAAAAATAATTAAACACATCGTGTCACAAAGACCAAACAGAGGCGAAATAGTGACATCAACAACAACAAATGTTATAAATTACAGCTTTAAATTAGAGGGACTACATTTCAGATTAGTAGTTTTATTTACTCACTGAAAGTAGAATTTAAGCAGTGTGCTGGTATGTATGTGGTACCTAAACAACACCTATATGTCTGCATTTTATGGTCCTCCCAACCAATGAGTGGGACTAATTGTGCTGCTTGTTTAGCCCACCCACACTTTGAGGAGGACGGCTACAAATTTCACAAACCCCAGCTCTAATAGGTTGATGGATAGTTCCCACCTGTCAGCGTGACATTTGCAATGGTGCCAATCTTTTGTGAGAAAACGGGAAGGAAGGAATAAATGGAGGGTGAGAAATGGAGACAGAGAAATGCCTCCTTTAGTTCCCCGTGTCTTCATCTCCACATAGGCTGTTTGGCAAGGCAAGGACACGGCGGACATGATTCACTTTGAAGAGTGAACAATAGATGCAAATTGCCACCAGTTGTTTGCTTCCAACATAAATCTTTAGCTTTTCTTATTTACTCCATCGGTTTTCTACACGTGAGTACATTCCCTCCACATTTCCAAACACAGTTCAACGTGAAGCTTCCACTTTTATCCTTAAGGTGAACATTACATTTCCTACACTCGCAGGAAGGGCTGTAATAAAACTGTTTAACTGTAAACGTCGCATTATATTTCCTCGCTACCACCCACCAAACTAAAATAATCGCTGAAACAGGCACATCAAAAGGCACAATGCCACTTCACTAGCTAAATCTTATGCCATGTGTGCTGTAATAAAAACACGGCCCCAAAGGCCTGAACAAATATCTAGGAGTGGACCAGCTTTGGTTTTGTTGTGGCAGTGGTTTTAACTTTGACTGCTACACTTTTAATTTCTTTAAATCCCAATGAAAGTTAAATTGCAGGTTCCCGTTACCGGGGCGACTGTGTTTTCTTTGTCTCTCTGTGTCGCCGCTGACTGGGCTTATGTACAGAAATATTTCATCCCTTTAGATGAATTGGCAACACAAAAAAATATCTTTCCAGTGAGACAAACAAATGTTGCTATGGCTTCTGGAATTAATGCTGTGGAATATAAATTGGGCCTGTTTACGTTTTGATAAATTGGCATCATTAAATATGCCAAAAATAAAATGTCCTGTTGACAATGTACCCATATATACCCAGACAACAATTACCGGGTTACTTTGATTACTGAAGACAATGTGCATCTATGTTAAGCTTTGGTAATTCTTTAGTTTTCTGGAAATATACATTGGACGTGAGGCATTTATGGAAAGCATAGATTGCACTTAATCTGGACATGTGTGCCTAATCTGTGCCGCATGCTTGGCCAGAGTTACAAGTCTGAATATGACTTTTTTTTTTTCATTTTTGTTTCATTGTCAATTGTCAAACGTGTTTAAATGGTAAAGTTAAAGCTGCAGTTTGTAACTTTATTGTGATTATTGTTGCTGTCAGTGATGTTATTGTCCTGCCTGTGTTTGGTCAACGTGAACTGAAACGATGCAACATTAATATTCAACAGCTTCTGTTGAGCAATACGATCACATGTATCTGAGGGAGCGTTGGCACAGAGGAGGACAGGGATAAGAAGCATGTATCCTATCAATCTGCTTACAACTGGGTGTTTTGAGCAGCAGAGTTCACTCTTTTTTGTGGGTGTTTCTTTACGTTTTCAGTCATACTGCAAACCTTGTTTACGCCATCTTACTTTACTTGCACAGTGTCGCTCTTGCCTCTGCTTGTTTTGACATAAAACAAATCATTTCCTGTGTGCAGCATGGGAATGTCATCAGGTGATACTGTACGAGATCTAAACACTGCCATACTGTGTTGATAGATTTTTTTGTGACAATGGTTTGATTGTAGTTGATAAAAGTTACACATTTCACTTTCCTGAAGGGCACAGCCCTCAGCTATTATCATCGCTGATAAATAGATAGATAGATTGTCTGATATAGACATTGCTGAGGATGAGCTATTGAGGCTGTACAGGAAGTAAAGGAAGCAGCTCAGAGAAAAGGTTTGCACGTCAACGCGGTCACTATAAATTCACCTCTCTCCTTTTAACATGTTCCTCAAGTATGGTTTGACGTGAGTGAATATACATTTTTCACCGCTGACTGGAGCAGCTGCAGGGTGGAAAACAACTAGTGTGTCCTTGCGTAGTGGTGCATTTCTGCTTACGTTGGCCAAAAAGCGTGTGTGTGTGTGTGAGAGAGAGAGAGAGAGAGAGATCTGACTGAAGGATGTGATAGCTCGTGAGAAGAGGGAAGACTGAGGTGGTAATTGATGACTGTTGATTCGAAATGCTCCCGTAAACAACACACACGTGACTGTGTGAATGCTGACGCGTTGTGTTGCCATGCCTCGGTTTACACTTACGTGCACCTCTTGTCTGTGTGCATTTACTCACAATCTGAGACATTATCGGTGGTATGGAGCTGTTCAACCTCACCCAGCACAGTGCATACATGTGTGCAGACAAATACTGTGTTTACATGGCAGAAGGAGACGGCTGTGGCTTATTGTTGTTAAGAAAAAATAGCCCGTTTGTCGAGGTCCGAGAACGAGAAATCGCAACACCCTACCATGATATGCCGTTGCGGTTACGGTTCGCGTCCCGTGTCTCCCGTCACTTTTGAAGCGAACTGCATTGTAAATTGGTTATGGTATTAATTAATAAAGCCGTTTTTGGTGTTTGTAAACATTTCAGTATCTAGTTTATCACAATTAATGACTGTTAACGTTATAATATAACATGTATAAGTTTACCAACATTGTGTGCTGTATGTTAACATTGAAATATCGTTTAGCACAATTATTGACTACTATTACCAGTAATATGAAAGGTATAAGGTTACCATTTTCTTTTTATGTAAAACGTATATATTGTCTATCACAAGCATTGGCTGTAAAATAAAGATGTGTATGCTTATCATATGATTAAGCAATAGACAATCATCAAGTAATTAAATGATGAATGTCATATAACTTGATTTTGATGAGTAAGTAGAAGTAATATTACACACACCTTTGTTGCAGAATTACAATAACTTGCAACTTGGCCCTTTGATATGATGGATAATGGCTAAATTATTATCTCTGGTGTGATAATACCCCCCCATGTGGTGTGTGTGAAAATTTCCTCCTGTGCATGGGACTAATAAAGGATTATCTTATATTATAATGTATATTGTATTTGAATGCAAAATAACACTTGATGGACAAAGCCATCTGAATACAAATTTATTACAAACAAATAAAAACAACCAGTGCAGTAATAAAATCAGTAAAAAAAAGAGTGAGCATTCTAATAAATATATACACATGTAAACAATAATGCAACTCCAGTGAAACAGTGTATATAACAGATAACAAATAGCAATATACAATAATATATACATATAAAACAGAACAGAATACCTTATATACACACACACATAGTACCACAACAGAATATAATCGAATAAATAAAATAGATTATTATTAACACAACAAACTAGAATAGAATATATATAATATTAGATAAGTGAAGACAAATACAATACAATACAAATACAAAATTACTGTGGTGGTGCATCTTTCCTTTTGCCATAACCCCGGGCTTCAAATGAGGCCTTCCACTCAGCCAGAGTTGTAGTGGCTGTGGCTTGGCAGTACCAATTTCCGAAGTACTGCTTGTGGTGCAGGCAGGAGAGGTTGTGGTGCAAGCAGGAGAGGTTGCGGTGCAGGCAGGAGAGGTTGTGGTGCAAGCAGGAGAGGTTGTGGTGCAAGCAGGAGAGGTTGTGGTACAGGCTGGGGAGGATGAAGAGGTTGATCGAGAGCTGCAAGGAATGGTGGCCGAATTGCAGATGGAGTCACTGGCAGGTTCCGTCGCTGTTTCAGCTGCGCGGTCCCTGCCGTGTTAGAGGGCAGGACAAAGATGTGGGGATTTGCCACACTGCTGGTCGGGACACAGGGCCTGTCTTTCCTCACAACTGCAAGAGGCAAGCTCTCTGGGCTCACATTAGTGTTCTTTGGAATAGACAGGCCTTGCTCCAGCATGCTCTTCTCCTGCTTTTTCTGAAGTTTATTGTACCTAAAAATATTCAAAGTATACATTTGTTTGTATACCATAGTGTATCATATATATGCAATATATCTACACAGAACAGAGCACAGATACTATGTTATTCCCTTTTATTAACTCACCAACTAGCGATGGTTGCAGTATTCATCACCGGGAGCTGGATGGTGGTCTTCTCCATCACCATGGCATTATTTAGAATGACTTGGCGGATGTGAAGATATGCTTTGGTGACAAGGCTCCAACGCTCTTTCCTGACTCCATCAATGCGCCTGGGTCCACGATACTCCTTGCAAAGTTGAATAAAAAGTGCCTCACACACACGATTGCAGTCAGGCCACTGTGCTGGGCTTTTCCCTCCTGCAAAGCATCTGCAAAGGTATGGGCAGCATTAGTGTTCATAAAAGACATTATATAATAGTATGTAGCATTGTCATACATACCGCTTTGTACTCTCTACACCAGGTGCAACATTTTTTTTTGTGGCCCTGAATCTCCCTTTGGAGATTGTGTCTTGATAGACTGTGGTCTTTTAATGTAAATAAGTGTCCCGTCAAGTCCTGGACAGCTTGGAAGCCCTCAATGTTGTCTGGTCCAACAGAGTCCTACATTAAACAAAATAGTGATAAAAAAAGAAAGAAAGTATTTTCAAATATTACGCCTATTTGATTTTATTACAGATGTAACCCGAAAGAAGTTAAAAACATCATCAAAATGTTAACCTACATCATGACTGGTGGAGCATGATGATGTTGAAGGCTGTTCCTCTGCCACACTAGGAGCATCTTGCTGGGGAGCTAATTTAGAACACATTTAAGCAAAGAGCAATTGTTATGATGGATAAAACAAGTATGCACTAACAATGCGTTTTAGACAGCTATGCATCTGTCTTTTAGCAGTTTTAGACTGCTATGCATCTGTCTTTTAAGTATGCAACAGTTTGATTAGGACATGCTTTGACCTCTGACCTTGATGAGTGCAGAGCATTTCCGCATCCTGAGAGGTCTGAGGAGTGTCGGTTTGAAGCTGGGGACCAAGGCTGGGATTAGATCCAGCAGGTCTCCCACTGTCCTCACAAACTGGGGGGCACACAGGTACAGCTGCTATGGGAAGGACACAGATAAACAGTGTAATGAACAGTGTTGTTGCCTCTATAGTGAGACAGCCTCCAATCTAAACATGTTTTATATAAGTCATTATTATTGGAACCTTTACACTTAACAGCAGAATACATTACAAATATGAAAACATCTACAACTCCATGTTACACAGAATCCTTTTTCTAGTTGTATACTTACATGGATGAAACTTTGGTGGCATAAACAGCCTCTTGACAGACTTGTGGATGCTCTGCTGGGACACACCTTTCCCTGTCAACAATGACCGCAGGGAGGATACAGGCACTGAGGATGGTCGCGGTGAGGTGGAGGGCTGTGATGAGGTGGAGGCCTGTGTGGAGGTGGCTGGTTTACGCTGACTTGTGGATCTCGCCTCCATCTTGAACTGAATGGCATAACGTCCCTCCGGATACAGCGAAATATACTTCAGCAAGGCTCTTTTATTGACGAGGTTGAATCAGAGCTTCCTGATTCCTCCGACATTGATGCCACCACATATCCAGCATAGCCCAGCGCATTCTCAGCCCTCTTCCTAAATTTAGGATCCATTCTCTATGGTTGGAAAACAAACAACAGTTAAAATAAGCTTGGTCTGATCTCTTACTGCAAATACATTTATAGAATTTTCACTCAGTCTTCTTCAGTAATGCATAGATGCAAGCATGCATATGTGTGAAAGTAGAAGTAGGCCTATGCATATATGAATGTGTGGGGACATGAATGTATGTTTGTGTATTCACTGTTGCCCATAAAGTTGGAATAAAATATTTGTTACCTCTTCTCATGAAATGACAATGTGATTTATTCTTCATAGATAAAGTGTATATCTATTCAAAACTTTATTGATCAATCTCTTATAAACATATCAGTGAAGATTCAAGCACATATAAATAAAATTAAAAGATCAATGTGTCTGAATACAAAATCATTCCAACTTTAACAGAGCATCTGTCTTAAAAATATATGTTTCTTATATTATATATTATATTTTAAATGCTTTATCTTCTTTCTTAATGTAATAATGCAATTCTTAGCTGTTTGTATACTTTAATACAGAATATAATAAGTTATCATAACACTCAAACTATATTGACTTATCTATACATATCTGTTTTGGCCTCTTTTTGATCTAAATAAGTAATTAAAGCAAATATTACGTTGGTAAACTGTATGATAAGTCGCCAGCCCGTTATTAACAGTGTAGTCGCGTTACACGATTTCCTATGCAAACAAGCATACAGTTGTGACCGTTGTAAGCGTACTGAAATAAATTACAGTCATTATCGGTAGGTGAAAAAGCTAAAAAAAATGGAGAATTGTCCGTCTGTTAATGTTACAGTCGTTCGTATGTTGTCACTGTCAGCTAGGTTACATGCAACGCAAATAAATGAAACGTTCATCATTAACGTTACCGGGTGTGCTAGCTAACTGGCACCAGAGTATACTTTTATTTGTATAATAAACATATATAACAATGTGATATAAACACTTTGAAACGTTAGAGTGGCACGGAACTTACTGTAAAATGCAGCAAAAGATGACGGTCTGGACGAAATAGCGTCTCTCAAATCTTGGTAGCGATACCGATTGCGATTGGTCAAATCTTGGTAGCCCATGACGAGCGGTGATTGGTTCTCGCAATTCTTGGTAGTGGGGCGCCACCCGATTGGTCAATTCTTGGTAGAATTCTTGGTAGCGAGGAGTGATTTCATTGGCTCTCACATGACGGCCGGAGCTCGACTGACAGGTGACATGGGGCGCCACACTGCCGGCCTTGACTAGCCTTTTGCCTGGGTCTGCTTGTTTTCCTTCACAAATCCACTCTCTAATAGGGATATAGTACATTTTAATACATGGGGAAAACCCTCTGCCCTTACAAGGTTCTCCACACAAGACTAGATGATGGTTTGTGGGTGACAGCAATCACCATTAATTACTTGTTTAATTCATGCAATCTTTTGCAGCGTTACTACAATGGAGTTAAGGCAGGGGTGCCAAACTCATTTTTGTTCAGGGGCCACATACAGCACAATTTGATCTCAAGAATAGAATAGAATAGAATGCCTTTATTGTCATTATACAAGTTGTACAACGAGATTTACTTGACTTCACCTTGAAAGTGCATACAGCTAACAACGAAGAACAATAACAACAACAACAACAACCAGTGTATGGGTCAAGGACATTAAAAAGAAAAAGTGACCCTAGTTAACGTGAGGTGGGTTTTCAGTTGCAGCGTACTACATTAAAAGGATATACAGCCATCAAATTCTTATTGCACAATATGAAATAGCAGGTCTGTAGCAGGGTTTAAATATAAAAAGTGCATTTCTATGAGACGTGACCCATAGCAGGGTATAAAAAATAATAAATAAGACTATTTCCACAGTATGAAGTGTATTTTTTTTTTTTTTTTTTTTTAACAGTATATGAAATATAGAAATATAAATATCAGTGTGAGATATGATTTTAGCAGCATATAGAATATAAATATCACAGAGTGAAATGTAATTTTGCAGTATATAAAAATAGAAATATAAACATTTACACAGTATGAAAGTGATTTTAGCAGGGTACCATTTAAAAATACAGATATTGCACAGTTGGAATGTAATTTAAGCAGGATAAAAATCTGTATATACAATATAAGTAGTGCACAGTATATAAGTATTGCATAGTGTGGAGTAAATTATTAAATAAATAAGCATTTCAGCATGAAATGTAGAGTATTGCACATGCCAGAATGTGTGAGAGTATGTGGTAGAGGTAGGATGGTCAGTGCATGTCCATGTTCAGTGTGGTTATGGCTCTGGGGAAGAAGCTGTCCTTAAGTCTATTTGTCCGAGCTCGGACACACCTGTAGCGTCTGCCAGAGGGCAGCATGTCGAACAGATGAAAGCCGGGGTGGGAACTGTCCTTAACAATGTTCCTCGCTCTGTTCAGGCAGCGAGAGTGGTAAATGTCCTTTAGGGAGGGGAGAGTGCAGCCGATGATCCTCTGTGCTGCGTTGATGACTCTCTGAAGACCCTTCCTGTCTGCTTCAGTGCAGCTGGCGTACCACACTGTGATGCAGTACAGCAGCAGGCTCTCTATGGAAGAGCGGTAGAAGTTCACCAGCAGCTTCTCATCCAGGTTGTTTTTCCTGAGCACTCTCAGGAAGTGCAGGCGTTGTTGGGCCTTCTTGGTGATCTCCGTGATGTTCGGGGTCCAGGAGAGGTCAGCCGAGATGACGGTGCCCAGGAACTTGAAGGTCTGGACCCTCTCTACACAGACACCGTTGATGTAGAGGGGAGCTGGGTCTGCGCGGTGCCTCCTGAAGTCGATGACGATTTCCTTTGTCTTTGTGGCATTCAGTGCCAGGTTGTTCGCTGAACACCACGTTGTCAACTTTAGGATCTCATCCCTGTAAGCAGACTCATCTCCCCCTGAGATTAGTCCAACCACAGTGGTGTCGTCTGCAAACTTGACGATGGTGTTACCAAGGTGGGTTGGGCTACAGTCATGGGTGTAGAGGGAGTACAGTAGTGGGCTCAGCACACACCCCTGTGGAGAGCCGGTGCTGAGTGTGCGGGTGGAGGAGATGTGGTTACCAAGTTTAACAGTCTGTGGACGGTTCGTGAGGAAGTCTTTTATCCATGAACAGGTGTGTGGGTGGAGGCCTAAATCCACAAGTTTACTGACCAGAATGTCCGGGATGATTGTGTTGAAGGCTGAGCTGTAATCGATGAAGAGTAGCCTCACATAGCTCCCCTGGTGTTCCAGGTGGCTCAGCGCAGTGTGGAGAGCTATGGCTATGGCATCCTCCGTGGATCTGTTTGCTCTATAAGCAAACTGATGTGGATCGAAGGTCTGAGGAAGGCTGTCTTTGATGTGGTGAAGAACCAGCCTCTCAAAGCACTTCATGATGACCGGTGTTAGGGCGACTGGGCGATAGTCGTTGAGGCTGTCTGTGGATGATTTCTTGGGCACGGGGATGATTGTAGCTGTCTTCAGGCAGGATGGGATGGTGGCTTGAGACAGGGAACGGTTGAAGATGCAGGTGAAAACTTGTGAGAGCTGGTCTGCACAGGCTTTGAGCACCTTCCCTGGTATCCCGTCCGGGCCAGCTGCCTTCCTTGGGTTTACAAGGGGGCCGGACCAGTAAAAATAGCAAAATAATAGAATAATAACCTATGAACAACAAGAACTCCTTTGTTTGTTCTCCTTTGTTTTACATTTACTGAAGGATAATTTTACAAAACATGAAATTTCTTGAGAAATATAAGTGCAATTTCAACAATATCATGCCTAAATTTAGAATAGAATAGAATAGAATAGAATAGAAAATACTTTATTAATCCCTTGCGGGAAATTCTTTCGTCACAGCGCTCCAGTGTACAAAGGTAACGAATGTTGTAACAGCAATTTTTTTGGAAATTACAAAATTACAAACTATAGGAAGAAGTAGGAGTAAACATAAGATTAAAATTACAAAATTAAAGAATACTATTAAAATAAGAATAAATTTACAGAGTTAAAAATACTATTAAAATAAGAATAAATTTACAGAGTTACAACATTTCCAGAATATACTTCACAACTTGTACTTCCCCCTCCCCCCATATTAACAATATATACAGAGGAAGTATAAGCCTATTTATCATATAGAGGAATTGTACAGCTTAATGGCCACAGGCAGGAATGATTTCCTGTGGCGTTCTGTGGTGCAGCGTGGTAGAATAAGTCTCTTGCTGAATGTGCTTCTGTGGCTGGTCAGCACATCATGTAGAGGATGGAGGGAGTTGTCCAGTATGGACCTAATCCTGGACAACATCCTTCTCTCTGACACTGCTGTCAGGGAGTCAATCTCCTCTCCAACAACATGGCTGGCTTTGCGGATGAGTTTGTTAAGTCTGTTGGCGTCCCGCACCTTCAGTCTGCTGCCCCAGCACGCCACAGCGTAGAGAATGGCACTGGCCACCACAGACTCGTAAAACATCCGCAGCATTTTCCGGCAGATGTTGAAGGACCTCAGCCGCCTCAGAAAATAGAGACGGCTTTGACCCTTCCTGTAGAGTGCGTCTGTGTTTTTAGTCCAGTCCAGTTTATTGTCCAAGTACACCCCTAAGTACTTGTAATCCTCAACTATGTCCACGTTAACCCCACGGATGGAGATAGGGGTCACTGGAGCCCTGGTCCTCCTCAGGTCCACCACCAGTTCTTTAGTTTTTGTCACGTTGAGCTGCAGATGGTTCTGCTCACACCACGTGACAAAGTTGTCCACCACACCCCTGTACTCAGTCTCCTCACCCTTACTGATAAGTCCAACTACTGCAGAGTCGTCAGAAAACTTCTGAAGATGGCAGGTCTCTGTGCAGCAGCTGAAGTTCGTGGTGTACAGGGTGAAGAGGAAGGGAGAGAGAACCGTCCCCTGCGGTGCCCCGGTGTTGCTGATCAGTCTGTCTGATGTGCAGTGCTGCAGGCGCACATACTGTGGTCTGCCAGTCAGGTAATCCACAATCCAGGACACAAGGGGGGGCTCCACCCGCATAGCTGTCAGTTTCTCACTCAGTAGAGCTGGCCTGATGGTGTTGAATGCACTGGAGAAGTCAAAAAACATGACTCTTACAGTGCTCGCCGGCTTGTCCAGGTGAGCGTAGACACGGTCTAGCAGGTAGATGATGGCATCCTCAACTCCTAGTCGGGGCTGGTAGGCGAACTGGAGGGGGTCTAGCAGTGGTCTCACCATGGGCCGGAGCTGATCCAGGATGAGTCTCTCCAGGGTCTTCATTATGTGTGACGTCAGTGCCACCGGTCTGTAGTCCTTGGATCCGCTGGGGCGTGGTATCTTGGGCACAGGAACGATGCATGACGTCTTCCACAGCACGGGGACCCTGTGAAGACTCAGACTCAGGCTGAAGATGTGTTGTAGCACACCACATAGCTGGAGGGAACAAGCTTTCAGAACCCTGGGGCTCACACCGTCAGGTCCTGCAGACTTGCCTGCATGGAGTCTCTTCAGCTGCCTCATGATTTGGTCAGCAGTGATGTGGAGTGAGGGGGTGACCTGTGGGGGAGGGGTAGGGGTGTTGTCTTGGAGAGTGTTGTCACTTTGGGAGCCAGGGGAGGAGGAGGTGTGTGGGGGGCCATCACTGGGGGAAGAGTGGCTGTAGGAGGGGGGAGGGAGAGAGAGTGGAGTGGGCGCTAACTGCAGGCATGCAGGAGAGGAGCCCATGGGAGGATGAGCCGGGGTCACCGAGTCAAATCTGTTAAAAAACAGATTCATCGCGTTTGCACAGTCCATGCTGCCCCCAACTCCTCTATTGCTGGTTGGTCTGAAGCCAGTGATGGTTCTCATTCCACTCCAGACCTCCCTCATGTTGTTCTGCTGGAGCTTCCACTCCAGCTTCCTCCTATACTTCTGTTTGGCCTCCTTGATCTTCACCTTCAGCTCCTTCTGGATTGTTCGCACCTCCTCTCTGTTGCCAGCTGTGAAAGCCCTCTTCTTCTCATTGAGGATGGTTTTGACTTCCTTTGTTACCCACGGTTTGTTATTTGGGTAACAAAGGACAGTCTCCGGTGGGACGATGGTGTCAACACAGAAGTTGATATAGTCCGTCACACACACTGTGAGCCCATCAATGTCCTCTCCATGCGGCTCACAGAGCGTCTGCCAGTCTGTCACTTCAAAGCATCCCCGCAGTGTCTCATAGGCCCCATCAGACCATCTCCTCACGATCTTTGTGGTTACAGGCTGGCTCTTCACCACCGGCACATAACAGGGTTTGAGGTGAATCAGGTTGTGATCTGACCTGCCAAGTGGGGGGAGAGGAGAGGAGCTGTATGCCTCCTTAGCATTAGCATACAGCAAGTCAATGGTTCTCTCCTCTCTGGTGGGACAGCTCACATACTGTGTGAATGTGGGGAGTGTAGTGTCCATGGTGATATGATTAAAGTCACCCGAGATAGCAATGAATGCACTTGGGTGCTGAGTCTGTAGCTGGGCTATGGCAGAGTGAATAGAGTCATTTGCCGACGTCGGGTTTGCAGAGGGGGGGACATAAACAGCCACCATGATTACCTGTGAAAACTCCCTGGGCAGATAATAAGGTCGAAGTCCAACAGCACAAAGTTCCATGTTCGGGTCACAGATGATCTCCTTGATGGTGATGTGAGCGGGGTTGCACCATCGGTTGTTTACCAGCACAGCGACACCCCCACCTTTGCGCTTGCCGCTCTTGGCGCAGTCTCTGTCGGCCCGTACGGTGTGGAAGCCCGCGATGGAGACGTTGTCATCAGGAATATCCTGGTGCAGCCATGTCTCTGTAAAACACATTATGCTGCATTCCCGATACTCCTTCTGGCTCCGGGCTAGCGCTGTCAGCTCGTCCATCTTGTTGCCCAGGGACCTCACGTTCCCCATGATGAGAGAGGGGAGACACGTCTTAAATCTCCGCTTTTCTAACCTCCGCTGTCTCAACCCGTTGTTTTTCTTCTGTTTCAATCCTCCTCTGCGTCCCCGATGCGTTTTTCTCCGTAGCTCCGCTGGAACCTCTGCCGGTCTGTCCGCTGGGCCAGCCGGCTTCAGGTCGATCAGCTGTTCTCTGGAGTAAACAATCTGATCGGCTTGGACTCGTTGTGCTGCGATGCCGGTTTGTAGCAGTATCACAGCGAGCAAAAAGGCAATAATATTAACAACCAGCATAATTAAATAGAGGGTTTTAAATAAAATAAAATAGTTTAAAAGTAAAGAAGTTTAACAAGAGAAAAAACGAATAAAATACGAAAGAATAGGAAAGTTACACGGAGCGACTACAACAGGCTGCACGCGTGTTGACGCATGCGCACTAATTTTTACTATTTACTATTTACACAGCACACTGGATCTGGAGCATTTGACATTACGTTCAGATTAGTGTGAAATTTTAACAAATTCATCCTGTGGGCCGGATTGGACCCTCTGGCGGGCCGGTTCTGGCCCCCGGGCCATATGTTTGACACCCCTGAGTTAAGGGATACACCACTGACCCTCTCCCTTCCTCAACATCCTGATGGGACAGAGAAGCAGCAGTTAGAGGCTCATCTCACTGTGTTGTGGGATAGAAAGGTAGCAGGAAATCTTTGGTCCCCACAGTCGTCAGGCTTTTTAACAGTGACTGTTGATCGGTCCACCTACACCCTAACAATGGGCACGTTGCAATTAACAGTGCAATTAGTATTTATTTAGTTTCTGCCTTTTACTATTTATCTGTTCTTTTGCTGTCTGCCTTTTATACTTACATGTGAAGAGCTGCTGGACAATGTCAATTTCCCCCATGTGGGATCAATAAAGTTTGTATCTACGAATCTCTATCCTCCTTTGCAGGGTGCTTTTGTCTGCCATGCCAACCAGCATTACCAAGTTTCTGTTACTGAGACTTAATTATACAATACTTAAACGGCCTCCAATGAACTGTCAATTTATGATTTGCTGATAACTGATATTCATCTGAATGATTAACCATTTAAGATGCCCAGTTTGTAAAAACAGCAGTTAAATTATCTTTTGCATGCTATTATCATTTAGCAGCAAATATTTAGAAAAATTTACACGATTCACTGTTGCAGTTTTAACCAGGAAAACACAAATGGTACAAATGGAGGAAGGTTATGACATTTATTAGAAACACCTGCCGGATTGGAATCATACAAATGCAGCACAAAATGTCTGTTTAGGGAAACTCTAAATCCATGAACCCTCTTCTCCTTCCAACATCCTCATCTAATCCATGAACTTTACTACAAGATGACAGGCGAGTTGCCCAGAACATGACTTAATGGCTTGTTTTTGAACCAATAAAAAACAAACAATGCACAAAATAACTCAGAATTAACTGGGTGTTGAGGGTGTGTGTCTATATCCATTCACAACAATCCCAGTTTGTATTCCACCATCATGTGAGGCTCTCCCATCATTTCACTCTGAGCTGGATCTAAAAGGTGAAAAGGACACAAATGCAGGTTAGATTTGACACAGATAGGACAAGTCACTTTGGTCAAAGATGGCTGCAGACGGGAAGAATGCACTTATTGTAAGTCACTTTGGATAAAAGCGTCTGCCAAATGACATGTAACGTAATGTAAGAGAAACTGACCGTTGAGGATGTCCTCAAAGCCGATGGACTCGTCGCCGCCTCGCAGCGTATCTAGAGCCAGGTTTGAACTCTGTAAGAATGGCAGGCGCTGGATCTGAAAGAAGGATGGACAGACATGAGGATTTAGGACTGTTGTGAAGATTAAACAGAGAAAAAAAAGAGGAGTATAAGGGAAGGAGAAGGAGTTATCAGATATGAGGTTACCTGTCTGGCTGCTCTGTACTCCATTTGCAGCTTGAGAGGGGCATGAAGACCCTGGATGTTTCTGAGAGTGGAATAATTCATCCTTTCCTGGTTCAACTGGAACTGAGCACCACAAAAAAAAACATCTGTCAGACATACAGGCAGACCTGTCACCAGACCTCAGTCAACATGGTGGTCCTATGAAGGGGGCAAGATTATTACATCTAAAGTACATGTATTTTTTATCATCCTATACTCCATTTGCGCAGCACGTAATCATCACGTTAAACATAACCAACAGCAATATGACCAGGTATAGCCTACAACCAGCGCGGAATTTGTAAATCATAAGGTGCCGGAATGCAAAGTATACATAGGACAGCGCAGGGATGAGGAGACGGACACAGGTCCAAAACGCATACAGAAAACGGTGCTAAATAACAACACACAAATGCTCACTTACAATGCTGTGGGACTTACAAACCTGTTTAAAATAATATCCATGGTATAAATGTTATGACAATAATTTACAACTATTAAATGCCCACATCACCACTAGTGGGACCATAGGCGTCAGATACGGCAGGGACATGTCCCCAGCACTATTTATGATCAACAATTTTGACCCCATCACTTCTAAATGTTTTATTTATAATGGTGATACATTTTTCAATTTATCATTAACACTCGAACCAGTGAAAATAATGTACCTACTAGAAATACCATAGTGTTCATTTTGAACGTTCATAATTCATTTGCATATCATTTCCATAATCAAAGAAGAAAGTGAAAATGAATAGATGTGCAATGTGAATCACAGGAACTCACTAATTCGCTCCACTACTAAAGCTTAAAGGTTTGGTTCTGACGTGTCACACTGAAAGAAAAGCACATGGGAGGACCTCACCACTTGAAATACCGTAGAATACCATACCAAGATCATGTAGTATGTATTTCGGTTATATAATATCTATGGCGTATAATTGTCAATATTTATTGTACATTCATAGATGTGAAAATGCACTTTTATTATTTATTGACTGTGTCCACAAGAATGGCATGACAGTGCAGCTTATATTCATTCAAGTCAAGATAAATTGCCTACCAACAATTGTAGATTATTATTTTTTATTTTGTATCTTAATTTGCAGCTTTTAGTGCACACATGTGCAAGTTAGGAGACGATTGTGATTGTGTAAAAGTTCAGCAACATTGCTCAATATTCTAGTTCTCTGTCTGCATGAACAGTAGCACTTAGAGTTAGGACAGAGCCATTGTGGATTTTCACAAGGATGTTTCATGTGCAGTAGGAGTGCAGATTTAAACACAAAAAAAACACACAAAAAACACAACGCTGAAATCAGAAGGAAATGATTTCATAAAGATAAAACGTGTGAAATTATATATTATGAATTCTGAAGAAAAGCAGCAACATGTTTGTTGACAGACTCCAATCATTGGTGGTTATTCTCAGCAGTGCTGTTGTTAAGGTTAATGCTGCACTGTGTGGTGGAAACCAGCATGATCCGAGTTACAGTTTTGTTTTGGCTGAACACAACAGGTCACCAACCTCACTGCATTAACAGGCATTATAAAGACGGATGTTATAGCCACAATAGGCACATTAAAGCCATCAGTAGAGATCAGTTCAGGCAGAGTGAGTGAACATTCAAACATTCATTCATCCATTTGTCTCTCACAGCTCAGATTTACTCACGTTCTTTTCTGACAGCTCCAGTGGGTGACTGGGAAGGAGCTCATTCTTCACACTGGTAAAGCTACTCAGCAACAGAACAACAGCAGAATGTATTTGACATGGTTATGATTTTTTTGTATATATGTGATATAGTTCCCTACAGTGTAATATACCTCGATTAATACTTGATTTCTGAGGCAGATATAAAATGAGGTTATATAATATTAATGCCCTTACCAGAATCATGTTATGACTAGATGATTATGATATGAGAATCCTTTAGAAAATAAATTTTCTAAAGGATTCCAAGTCATATCTAAAACTGACTTTTTTTTTAAAACTGAGTTTTACAAACAAGTACAGAAACATAAGATACATGTGTTTCCATTGCTGTGTTGTTGTGATTAAAATTAAAACCTAGTACACAGTGGGGATGAACATTAGTTTCACACACAGCTTACAAGTATAGAATAACATTACTGTAATTGAGCACTTTGTGTAATGGTACTTTTTAAAGTATTATTTAAAAATTGTAACTTCACTTTAATTCCATAATGTTTTGTTTGACGTACAGTATAAACAAGTAAATTCACACAAGAAAACACCAAATTGTCTTATTTTTGTGTTTGTTGGTGAAGGAAAGTTCACAATGTATGTCACTATCAATGACTATTTTGTACATTTATTTTAAAAATGTTTTATGGGACAGTCTGCACCAAAATTACAACCAACAAACCTATTTTGTGTCACGTGTCAACATGCTTAGTTATATAAGTTCGCTAATTAAATACCATTTCCCTCCATTATTATATTGATATACCCATCTTATAAATGTCCAAGCTAATAATAAAATGCCGATTGAAAACTCACCCGCTTCGCAAAGAGTCCTGGATTCCATACTGTCCCTGAGGACAGAGGCCTGACACAGGAACACTGTCCTTCAGCTGAGAGCGGAGTCCCCGGGTGTTCTGTCAGATATAGGAGACAGAAAGGATCAACATACAGTAAAAACCTCATCTACTCACATCTAACAATAAGCCTCGTTCTCCGGGAGCTTCTGAACCCAACTCCATCACTCAAGGCGGAGCTAACAGCTAGCATTAGCTGCAGTGACTAATCAGATCCATCACTACCGGCATCCACAAACACGGCACAAAGGCTCGGAGAAGGGAAACTCATTAAGGTTCGCCCTCATAAAAATAACTGCACTGCTACCAGCAAACACAGGATAAGAAAATAACTCAGATATCACCATCTCCCGTACCATTGTGACTGAGTAGCTTCCACTTTCTTTTCACTTCAACGTTCGTAACAGTCGCGGTTTTACTGCGACATATCCGCATTCAAGCGGAAGTATACGCAGCTTTCATGCGACATCACGCTCCAATGGGAACGCCTCCTGGAGGGCAAAACACGGATTTACAATACAAGGAACAGAGAAATGGTAACATCATTGATGTTTTAGCCAGTGTGTATAATACTGTATACATAAAATCATGACCAAGCAAACACCACTTCAAAAAGTGGTGTGATCATATCTAAAGTTTTTATTATTTATACACGTTTGTAACTCATTGTTGAGCACAGGGGGTATAGCTCAGTGGTAGAGCATTTGACTGCAGATCAAGAGGTCCCTGGTTCAAATCCGGGTGCCCCCTCATCTCCTTTTTGGACAAAGGCTAAGCTAATTTCTCATTTGGGACTTAGCACCACATGCCACCAAGACCCATATGATATTCTTAGATAGTTTGTTGTCTTTCTCTTTTTTTGCATCTACATATAGGTAGTAGTACAACATTATAGACTTGTATACAAGCACATTAAACGAAGAAGTAACTTAAATAATTTCATATAATTCAGTGAGTCTGTGTCAAGAGTGACCTGATGGAAAAAGCACTGTAAACAGCCTTGTTCATAGCATTCTCACTGAATACACAGGTAGAATATTAATCAGCCTGAAACAAATCTTTATTTTAAATCAAAGCATGCTGTCTTGCACACTGTCTCAAGTCAGATAACTGCTGTTTAATTTTTGTTTTCTGTAGTTCTCCACCTGGTGTGTACTGTAGTATACTCTGTTTTCAGTTGTATGTTTCTTCTGCTTGCTTTCAGTTTCTCGAGCAGACTCCAATGCATTTCACCGGGTTGGATGTCAGTGAAGGTCTGTGGAAGAAGCGGAAGATGAAAGCAAAGGACAAACACAACACAATAAAATGTAAACAAAGAAATATTGATTTTTTTCCTTTCACAGATGATGCGATGCATGCTGATGTAAACACAGCCTTGTTAGTCATCAGAGACTGGTGTAATACGAAAACAGTTGAACCTTTGTTGGGCTCAGAGACTGCAGGCCAAACATCTCCACTCCTGCATGTATCTGCACAGGCACAAAAAGAGCACTATGTGAAAAAATGTCACAGAATGACAGGAGGGACACAAACTGTGACCCAGTTTAAAAAACATCAATGATCTACAGTTGACAGAGTGAATTACTCCTCAAAGCTGAGAGTGGTGGACCAGGTCAGAAACTCATCCAGCTCCCTCTCTTCCGTCTCATCTGCCTCAGCGTTGTCCATCATTTCCTTGGCCGTGCTCTGCTAAGAAGTCACCGTTTGACCATGCACAGAATGATTCTGCAGACGACCCTGGGTATACCTACAATGTACAATAGAGAGAACCTATAGTATTTAGTCTTCAAGCTCAATCAACCACACTGTTCAATGGAGTAGTGAAAGTCAATCTTTTTGTCTGCACCGATCTCTGCGGGCTCCACAATGGGAAGCACCTGTCAGACACAACACATGACCACAGGCTTAAAAAAGTCTGTTCCCATTGGGAAGAAACTTGAATGTCATACACTACATGTCTACACTACACTGTGTGTTATCATTTTATTTCGGGGATGCCAGACTCGTTTACGAAACACCAAAAACTAACATATACAGAGCTATATGGACGAAGAACAGGTGGAATGTGATGTTATCTCTGACAGCTTCTTCACTTTTATGTAGAACAGCCTCCAGCTGTTGTTCTCCATACGCTGGTACCACCCTGAACGGTCCTCCTGCATCTGACCCGAAGGTTTCTTCAGGCCTGGCTGGGTGTAGTCCTTTGGGCTACTGGCACACACATCTGTGATGGGTCGATGAGTGAAGATCTTATAGTAGATGTTGGGAGGGAAGGTGACCTAAAGAGAAGATATTAGCAGGCCGGTTGCTACAGTAAGATTCTTGACGACGCGTTGTGATTTAACACCCTTACCCCTCCAAGTCGAAACCTGATGAACACCCCAGCAGCAGCATCCAGCAGCTCTGCCTGCCACAGGAAAGTCTCACCTCACTATTTGTTTTATTTCCAGTTTGTATTTTAGCAAAAGCACTGTTGCTGGTACCTCTCAAGGATTGACAGTTTTGAGGATCGACTGTGGATCCCGCTGGTTGCAATGGTCGATCAGAAGTTTGAAATACCTGAAGACCTCTCTGTCCTAGCATGGGAGGAAAATTAGAGTTTTACTTTGTGCCTGCATCTGCAGATATAATACCAGCATTCATTTGTCTGCAGCAGCAGAGGCAAAGTACCCACCACATATCTTTTCGAGGCTTTCTGAATGATTCTGGCTGCTGCCTGCTGTAGCAGATCTGCAGGGCCACCTTCCTGTGAGCTACAGGGTGAGGAGTTGTATTGAACTATTTTAGTCAATAATCTTAATTTACAAATTCTTGTAATCTTATAACAAATTCCATATTTCAGTACATCGCTGAAGTTTACACAGTGGTCTACTTGTATTTTGTTGAAATGTGTTTTATTTTGATGTTATGCAGCTTTTTAATTGCATTACATTTAGTAAACAGACACAGTTACTAATCGTTTTAAAGAAATTAGTTTTATGAAATAGAAAGGTAATAATCTACCCAACTGTGCAATGTGTTCACACACATGCATGCATGCAGGACACTCTGTTATATACACATGGAACCAACCACTATTATAACCTTTGTGGGGAACTTAATACCAAGTAGCAGCAAAGACAAAACTAAATATTTAATTGAAGTTTAACTTGGAAAAAGATGTGATTTTTCTGTCATACTTCAAATAAAACAAAATGTGTAATTTACAGCCACAAAACTACATATCAAAGATCTTACTGCTAATCCACTTAGAGTCAGCTCTCCTACACAAAGAGAACAGAATATCTGCTTATCTTGATGTTTCTGAATTCAGGAACTGCTTTTGTTTGCTGTGTTCATGGATATTATATTAATGAATCACAGGTGGAGTCTCTCCAGTCAGTGTGAGAACCTCACAGTGGTGACATACCAACATGCCTGTGAGGACAAAGAGTTAATAATTAATATAAAAAAGAACATTACCTCATGGTTTTTAAACTGGCTCTCTCACTGAGCTGACTCATTTTTTATTTGGTTACCAAGTAACTACCCATAATAAACCGCATAGCTTTCAAAATAAAACCATCCTTTTAGGTGGCGCCCAAGATCATTGACGACAGCGCTGTTGTACATTCCCAAAGTACACAGACACGACCTCATAAAGTACAGGCTACACATTACAAGACATCTGAGCGCAAATATGTTCATTTAGGGCAGCCACACCTCCAGGAACTGGAATATGATACACACAGAGCATGTGTGCTTTTATTGTGAAAGCAGGTTAACTTCAGTTGTTGCTCAAGGAACTAATATCTAATTTTACATTCTAATATCACACCAACACCTGGAATCAAGTATCGCCCAAAAAGGAATCTTCTCACATCTAACCATGTTAAAAAGTTAAATGTGAATTCAGAAACACTTTTTGGTTTTGTGTTGTATGTGTTACTGTCAACTATAATAAATGGCACACTGTCCTTTCCATATTAAGCTTCTGTTCTTTATTGTTTACCAGCTGCAATATCACAAATGGTATGATGGAAATCTCACTGAGTCTCTGTAAACATGGTTGCCATGCTACTCCTGCACTGATCTTGTTCTGCTTTGCTGACCTGTCTCCATCTCTACCATGGCTGTCTCCATTTCTCTCTCCATTCACTATGGCCACCCATCACACTTTCAGCCAATTTTCCCCTGTCCACAAATGTCCAAATAACATCCATCAGTCATTTTACAGTGTCATAATCAGTTGTGGTTTTCCGTGGTCACCATTCTGCCATAACTGCATTTCTATTTCAGCTCGTCCAAACATGTAACATGGCTGTGTATTTGTGCATGTTCATGCACATCTAAAAATGTTCCTGGTAGATCAACAAACAAGTGCATTCAATTTAGTTTTACTTGGCCGCCGCATCATGGCTGTATTTTGTGCTGGCTGCTGTGCCCTCCTTATTCCATATTCCATATTTCTTCATCTTGGTTGCCAAGCCACAAGGCCTGAGCTGTTTCACACGTGTCTCTTAACATAGCTACTGTGTCATGTCTGCCTGGCTGCTGTGCTTCCATTTCTCATTTCTTTGTCTGTCTTGGTCACTTCTCAGTAGCCTAAGGTGTGCGTCCGTCTCTGTATCTTGAGTGACTGACCGAAAAAAAAAGAAGCTGCCAGATTAATAATAAATGTGCAAACACCCGATGTCAATCACAGTATTAATATACAGTAGGGCATTAAATACTGGAGTTGAATTCCCAACCACAGACTGAATATTTCTCCACTTCAACACTACATTTTATTTCAAATGCTTTTCAATGTAACCAAAGAACACTTTACAACAGCAACTGGCAGCTTGTGGGTCAAAACTGTCTGGCCCAGAAGATCAATTCAAAAATCTGAATGTTTTGTTTAAACTATTTTGTTTATCAGAATTTGGTGCCTTTTTATTCCGATAAGATTAAAAGAACTAAATCAAAAAGCAGTTTTTTTAAAACAAAACATCTCTTAAATTAGCCATTTCTGTGAAAGATTGAATAGTTTAGATTAGAAGAAAAAAAGGTTGTTAAGAGAAAAAGAGATGAAGGTATGTTTATATATTTTGCCCCAGCATTAAAATCCTCTAAGGACAAATTTACTTGCCCACTCCTAATTTACCCAGTTAGTGATTTGACTTCACAGGTTTTTCCACATCTTTTATTCTAGTATTACATAGCATATAGTATTGTAGAGCAACCTATTTGTAATGTTCTTAATTTGAAAAGGAGTCAGGAATAAATAGTTTTTCCCCCCAATTACTTGAGGGCTGTAACTTGACCCTGTAGTACCCTGTAAATGGGCACTAAAGTCCTTCAGATATTTTAATCTGTTTGTGTCCTTGACATTTAAGCAACTTTAATCAAGATGTAAATCAGTTGGTATTTAATTAGCTGGATTTCAGCACTACAGAGAACAAGGTCAACAGAGGCGATCTTCCCCTTCTTCTCTGTTCTGTGTGTGAGGGATATCTGATCATATCATTGGCACTCAATCGTGCAGTTTCCAAAACTAGACAAGGATCCATCTAGTTTTGTGAATCAAGTCCACCATGGTATGACAACTGATGTAAACATGTTGGTCATGTAGAACAACGCAGTATTGAGCACCCATACTGAGCAGATAAAACACACCATCACAGACTGCAGCAGAATTCAAACCAGAACTAGTAGTTTGGGTGGCAGTAGACCACCTGCACTTAAAGGGGCCGTGTTAATCCAGGCCCAGTTACAATGGAAAGACCGAAGTAAGTGTTTTAAGTAAAACAGTTGAAAACTGCATTTTTTAAAAACAGGATGTTATAAAAATGAGTACTGTACATACCTGTATCAGGGGGAAAGCAAGATATGCTTTGTTCCCATTGATTTTCAATTGTGGGAGAATGTGTGAAGGGTAATCTGTGTTAACCTAGAATATAAAATAAATTATAAGGACTTGAATGTCTTTGTCTTAAGTGAGATCATGCTTTTTACTAAGTGGATTTGTCCATATGAATATTGGACTTTTTTTTTTTTCTGTTGAGGTTAATTTACAAGCATGCAATTATCCTGTATGAGATTAGATCTTTTTTATTATTATTATTTAACCTTTATTTAACCAGGTAAAAAAAACTCAATGAGACCAAATTCTCTTTTCCAAGGGTGACCTGTCCAAGAGGTCAGCAGCACACGTCATAATAAATAAGATTAGATATACAAGACAGGTTACGAACAATAATTTTGACAAAAACTGTAATGAAATAATGTACAATTTTAGGAGGAGTTGAGGTCACAGTGATACATTAAAAACACAGGCAAATATTACATTATTATTATTACATTATATAATATGTGACCAGATAATTCACAAGCCAGAGTAGATAGATACTTTTTTCCCTGTAGATGGAGCTGTTTACCAAGCAGCCTGAGCTTCTCTGGCTGTCCACCTTAAACATTCCACAGGATTTGAGTCAATGTGTCTCTCACACACCGTGTAGCTGAAGTGTTGAAAGCACATAATGAAGTTGAGTTGTGAGCTCTGTCTGATAAAGAGCAATGGAAACTAATTTAAATGAGTTTACAGCCTTAACACCCACACACAGTTATGATTTTATTTTTGATATATAGTATTATTATTATTATTAGTATTACAATGATACATTTAGTATTGACTAATGTGAAATGGGGCTATCACTTTTGCCCAAAATCATGCATAAACATTTATAATGACCCATAATTTACAATACAACAGGAGGAGGCTCCAACAGCTTTTTACTCAAATGTAATATTGTAGTTAAAACACTGAAATTGATAGTCAATGATGGTAATTCTTAATTTAAAACTCTGTCATCCTGATTGGGATAGAGTGCATCTGTCTCTTTATTTACAATGTTACATGTGTGGACAAGAACATGCAGATATCCCTTTTCAGAGAGTGAGATGGCGTTCGTACTTTCGTCTCTAAGATGCTGTGGCTGCTGCTGCTGACCTGTCATACAATAGTGTAGGAAACCTTATGTGTGCCCTCTGCTGAATACTAAGGTGGGACCACTTCAATAGCAGCTTATTTCAGTTCAAATGTGAAGTTTACATCCCACATTCAAACGTCTGTATTTTGAATAAAAAGTGGCATCCCTGATATGAAACAATTCAACCTGACTGGCAGCCACAGTAGATGTTGGCAAGAGAACAACTAGCCAGAATAAGATACTGACAAAAATACGAGTTGAACCTGTCCCAGTGAAACACAAGCCTTTTTTTTTCTTTCACAAAAAACCTCTTCAACTCTGTTAATTCTGCTGTCTCAGTTTGAGATATTTGGACCAAAGGCAAAGTGAATTCCCAGTGCAAATTACACAAAAAGTCTGTTAAGTAGCTGGCGGATATTTATGTGCACAGCTCTGTGGTTCACAGATAAAGACGGGTCCAAGTCATGTTTGATTCAAAATCAGGATGCTTGCTGACATGAATTAACTGGACAGCAAATGCACATAATGCGTTATTCAAGCACACAATGCATATCTTCACCAAAGCCTGAGGGCATGTATCAGATACAATTCATGTTTATTCAAAACAGAGAACTTCCTCTTATTTCAGGCTTTGTTTTTTTCATTTCATTTTCATTAGGGGGATTGTTCTGTTAATTAATTTCCCAACCAGAACAAGGCTTTTATATTAGCCTGGCTTCCATCATTGGACCGTGTAGAGAAAAATGTTCTCCTGGCTCAAACTATTACATATAACCCCCTGGTTTTAACACAGAAATATATTATGCACAGGCAAGAAGAGAAGCATCCCACTCCTGCAATAAAACATGTTCTTGAATTTGGTGTTCAATTCAGTTTGGCATATTATGGTCACATTCAGGGGTTGAAGGCTGCAAATAACACCACCCCCCATTCGTCACTGAGTTGTTTGCAATATTTTCATATCCGTATTTAATTAGATGTGCCGGCGTTTCTACTCTCTGTGATGTTCCAAATACTCATCAATATGGAAATAGCACAATCACAGAGAGCAAATAATGCAATAGCACCAGCCTCAATAGATAGTCCATTTTACTCTTGATCTCACCATCAGTCTCACGCTGGGTCATTCTGTCTGACTTTATGAGCAGATGTTATAACACTGTGGCAAACAGGGACATAAAGACCACAATCGATCACTATAATAACCTTGTTTTGACAATCTGCATCCTCGTGGTATTGCCACAGTACACGACTTTGGTGTGACAGCACAAATGACTTTTGTGAACAACAATGGCAGTCTTAGATATTATAGTTTACATGCTGCTGTGGCATTAGTTATAGAACAGTACTTCTTGATTGAAGGAAGTCATTACCCCTCTGATTGGCTTAACCCTTTAAACCCAAAGTAACAGTGATAGAGGTAATTCATCCAGTCACCTGCCAAATATTTTGTAAAGGGCACGCCCTTTCCAAAATGTTTCCAAAGAAGCTTTCATTGATGGTTTTGAATAAAAAACATCTTGGACGAATTGCATGTGGCTTTGTATTGTTAGCATAGCATTAGTGTTTTTAAAAAATGGTGCATGGTTCCTCTACATGAGCCAAAATGACATTTTTCTGCCTACAGGAGTGTGTCAAAATCAAGGGACAGGCTGCCTTTGAGGACAAATGACAAATTGTTGAATTAGTGTGCAACACCCAGCTGAGCACTGACTTGCAGTGAATGCAAACTGATTGGTGGACAATGGTCGTCCAACTACCAGAGAAGGTCAGAGATTGTGATCAGCACCATCAAAGCCGTAATTAACACTCGCATTAAGAAGCATTTGATCCCTTTTATCCATGCTGAATCACAAGGAAGCAGAACGGAGTGAAACAAATGGGTGATCTCGATGTTGAGTTCATGAAGGGGGTTGTTGAGAGGAGGCAGAGATGGTAGAGGAGAAGGAAGTGACAAAACTGTGGTCTGTAAAAGAGCCTTGGAAAAAGGGGAGTGAATTTGAGGGAGGTACAATTCATCACTGAAAGACAGTTTTCAGTTATTCTTCTTAAAATGAAAATGTGTCCGTGGTCAAATGGCTCTTTGGATTACTAGGCCTTATCCTCATGGGAACAGAAGTTTCCTGGTGTGATCCTTTACTTTCTTGCTCTTAAAAGGTTTTATATAAACAGGGCATTGTTTTAAATAATGTCTTTACTTACTTAAAAACCCAACAAAATAAGTCCAAACGAATGGCATCGTATGTTCCTGTATGTAGATATTAGAGATGTATTCGATCACAGAAACAGACAAATTGAACCAAAATGATCTCAGGAAGATAAAGGAAAGAAAAGTTATCACCATCTGAGGTAAAAGGAAGCAGAAGAAACAAGAAAGAAACACAGTTCATCTGTGTTTAGAAAGTTGAACTTTTAACAATGTAGCACATATTTCATGACATACAGTATCGGATTAGCATTACTGAGTTGTCACTGGTTTACTGACCCATTGAGACTTGGCTCTAACAAATATTATGGGTACTGCAAAAGTTCCAACTCATGTCGGGCTTAAACATTTGTCTTTATTGCCGGAGTAATTGTGTCAACTGGCAGCTTCTCCATCAGACATACAAGAGATAAATGACATGTTTATGTAGCGCACTGTAACACAAGACAGAGATGCAGAGAATAAGGGAATGCACTTTAGCACAAATTTATTTAAATCAATAAGAATTGACAGCTGATTCCAGTAAACCTAATAACGTAGGCAGGAGGGAAAGAGGAGGAGGACATATACAGTGAGATGGTGGAGCTCATGGTTTGGCATTTTCTCGTCTTCCTTCTATGCTGACTCGATTGATCGTGTTCCATACATGCATAGTTTGTCTGACGGTTGCAGCGACAACTCAGGCATTTTGAACCCCACAGTGCCACTGTGTTATTTTGTGATCTCTGTTTCTCATCTCCCCTTGAGAGAGTAGTAAGACAACAAAGAAAGCAATCAAATTTGCACACAAGATACAGTTAAATACTCATGCACTGCAGCATTTGTGGGAATATATTGCATATGTTTGTTACACTGCAAAAGTTATAAACGAATGGAACTTTTTGGACATTTTCCTTATAAAGATGACATTTGGTGTGCAGCCTGGACTCATCAATTGACTTATCACCAAAGCTGGTATGCAATTGATAAACACGTTTCATTTACAAATGAAACGTGTTTCATTTGATTGTCTACCACTTTATCCTCCACATAGGGGGCTCGCAAAGGGGGGCTGGAGCCAATCCCAGCTGACACAGGGCAAAAGGCGGGGTTTCCCATCCATCGCAGGGCAAACAACCTATGGTCAATTTACAGTGTTCGATTAGTTTGTAGAAAACCTACGCGCACATGGGCAGAAAGTGCAAACTCCACACAGTTAGTAATAGTGACCCTCTTGCCGTTGACCTTCATGCCTCCCAAGAATTATCGTTGAAATTGCACTCACTTGTATTTGAGATTCACTTATACTAATCAGTTAAAATTGTACAATATACACATTCACATTGAACATATCAGACCTGCTGTAGTTCAAGTGTTATTTCTCTTCATTCCTTTTCCCCTCCACCCACTACCTTCTTGTCATTTGCAGTATAGTGTGTGGGCATTGGCTGTCTGAGACGCTGCTGCCTCGCGTCTTCACTCTGTGCCGCATCCTTTCAGGTTAAAAGGGTAAGTAGTTGACTGATAACTAATAAGTTGCCTTTTCTTTTTTCCTCTTTTGATTTTCTGTATTCATTTTAACCTCCTCCATCTGTCCACTGTTATGTTGGCTCTCTTATCATTATCCACTTGTCTCTCTGTCGGCCTGATGACCCAGTCGTTTTCCATTTTATTCCAGCCGTGTTTCCATGTTGATATTTAGCTATAAATCGATATCTTTCATCAAAGAGCACATTTTGTTCTTAGCGTTAGTGTAATTCAATAAAAATGTTGGCTTAAACTGGCCCATTTTTTGTGTATATTTGCTTGATTTATATTGACTTATCAATGCTGTTGAATTTTTGCAACATTAACACACTAATGCAGCTGGTTATGTTTTTACAGAGACTAAAGTAGCTGTTCTTGTCGAAACTGTTACCAAACGAAACCAAATGCAAACACTGCAATCTTGTGCTGCCCCCATGTTTCTACAGCAGTCTGAACAAATGCTCATTTTGCATTTGAAGTGGAACCTTCGGAGGCAATCAATGATACGAGCGTCTTTGCCCAAATAAACATGATGCATAAACCAATGATGGAGGAGGAAATGGCAGAAAGTGGTGAGCGGTCACATGAGTAATACTATACTATATTAAAAAAACACATTTGGCCTACATACATCAACACCTATGGTATGGGATAGACTTGCATCATACTTCTCACATATGCATGTCTGCAGAGGTTTGCTCATGGACCAAACATGACAACTGCTCATGCTCTCATGCTGTAACACAACACTTACAGGCAGTCCAGTTGGTGGCACACATTTGTTTTGGTGAAAAGACACAACTGTGGGCACTATAGCTTGACATGGGGAGACTGAGTACGCATGCAGGTATGAATGGAACTAGGGTCAAGTATATGCATTTGCAAAACGTGAAGAGGCTCTCCGTTGACATGGATCATGGAAAGTATGACTTGGCTCTTGTAGAGTAAATTGTTGCCTTTTGATGTTGATATAAATATGTAAAAACTGTAAAAGTTACAGCATGTTTTGTTATCTAAAGACAATTCTCAATTCAAGACACTGTTTTGCCACTAACCCATTTCAGGATTGGAAACAGTTTCCATGTGTTGCTAACGAGGGGACAATAAAGCTGCAGGAAGAGAAACTAATCTGAAAGTGATTTAGCTCCGCTGAGGGAATGCTACCTCCATCGCTCTCTCCTTTAAATGGTAATCAAGTTGTGATAGCGATGTAATCACAAACTTTTTAGAAGCTTATGATGGAAATGGTAATTGGAGGAGTTCTCCATTATAAATTGTACATGATTGCCGAACACATACACATCGGTGGCTCCTGCTTGTCTCCTTATTAAGCAGAAGCCTGACAGGGGTCAATGTTTCATTAGAAGAGGCTTCCTGTTTTCCTCCACAATATAATTGAATGTAAGCAAATATCCTCCAGTTAACAAAATACCATTTGAAGGTCTTCATTACCACTTCCTTTATTAATCACTGATGAGGTATTAACTGTATTTCCGTATAATTTTAAGATGATGTTAAGGTCAACACATTTGTTTTCACCACAATGGCCTCCAGAAAACAAGCAATCAGCAGAGCAAAATACAGGTTGAAACTAAGGCAGACACCTGAGAGAGAAGTTTATTATGTATGTTACATTCTCTGCAAGAAAAGTTTGTGATACTTCTGTAAAGTGAAGAAAAATGAGTTTCCTTGGGGGTGAATAACAGAGGGGGTAATTATCGTGTCTTCTCCACCTCTCAGTGAAGAGATCAGAGCATCAGCATCAGCGGAACTAACTCTGTAGAGGCTGAGAGGAGTTTGTTTGTTTGCCTCGAGCATTCGTACTTTGTAAATCATTGACCTAAGCCTGAATTGTGTGAATGAAGGATGGAGCCTCAATTTCCCTGGAGCAGCACAACTAGAAATTTACTGCCACTACAACAACTTCTCATCTTCCTGCGCGTGTGAAACAGCTGAAGTGTAGTGCATCACTAATGATCATGAGACGCAGCTCTCTGTTTACAAATCGTGACATGTTTTCAAGTTAATCCAACGCAGCATGTTGTAGTTTGCCGCTCATTAATAATCAAAAGAGTCAATACACAGAAATATGACTTCCCCAGTTAATGAACGCCAGACTTTGGTGATGAGTTTCCCTCTGCCACCGTGTTTGAATGTGTGTGTTGTACACTGAGAGAGAACAGGTGTTTCCCCTTTGTGCAGCTTTTGTCCATTGACCTTTCCTCCTGAAAAAAATACTTTAGACACACACACACACACACACACACAGATTGTGTCCAGATATTTTTTTTTTATTATTATATTTAGCAGCCTGACTCATGGTCCCATTGTTTAAGGTGAGCGTCCCTGTTCAGATTTGTCCATGAGATTTGATAAAGCCTAAAAAAGTCAGTCACATTATGTGCTATTTTAACGCAAATATAACCAGGATGGTGGGTGAACAATGTTTCTCTTCCTCTGGGCACTGTATATAAAGGTTTAAAAGGGGAAAATAAATCTATCACTGTCCCATTGCTTTAAATAGCCAATCAGTGCAAATTGGCTCGTCACAGTGTTTGAGAAGAACACGAATAATTATTCATCAAATGCAATCAGCCAAAAGGAAATTGTACCCTTAGTGTGAAGCATGAGTACAGACTAAATGGCTTCTCATGCACAATGCTGTTAAATGACCACTTTGTTAATATCTTGCCAACACTAATATGCAGCTCCTCTCTTTAGCCGTCACTGCTGACACCGATACAAAAGAAGTTGCCGGCGGATGTGACCTCGGTGTCGGCACGTGCAGGGCAGCGCCGTTCAGAAAGTCTGGTAATAGCTTTTGTGTCTGTCCAGAACTTCCCCAAGAGCTGCTCCCTCCAGTAAAAGGGGGGGAAGGGAAGATGAGTGCGAGCTGCAGGAGGCCAGTATTAAACAAAAAACCCGTCTACATACTGACTTTAGTCTGAGCAGAGTTCACAGACTGATCCACACCCTCTATGTGAAGGAAGAGGAGGCTTTTTAACTGGGAGTAAAGTCATTTAGTAGCAGGGTCTAAGAGATTTGTGTGTGTGCGCCCATCAGCTGTTTCCTGTGTGTGTGTGTGTGTGGCTGAATAATCTAGTTTACATATGTTGACGGTTATTATGGTCACATCTAATATTTACACACACAAGGTGGTCAGATAATTAGGAACACCTCTGAATATAATGGACTGCATTGCTAACTAAATTTTACAATTGATTAAAATAATAATAATAATAATAATAACAAAAAAAATCTTGAGTCTTCAGCTGCAGCAGCTCTGTACTAAAAATCGGAACTCTTGCTTTAATGCCTCAAGAATCGCAACGTGGCAGCTCCACGTTGATGTTTTATAATCTTAAATTCATAGATGTCAACGATTGAAGCTGTCACCTTCATATGTGCTGTGTTTATTGTCTATTTGCCTCAAGGTGGGAACACAATATACAAAATCAACATCATGTGCTATTGAAGAAGACCTGGTGGAAACCAGGAACTCCTCTTACTCAACAAAAAATGTTTTTTTGTTATAAATCAAGTGAGAAGTCCGCTCGTTTCCCATAGACCATCAAACTTCAGTCTGGACGAGAGTGATGCACCAGCCGAATAACAACCCCCGTCCTCAGGTTAGAAAGAAAAAAAGAAAGAAAGAATAGCTCAAAGTCATATTTAGCCCTCAAACCTCCAAACAGTTTGTGTAATTATGACAAGAACCAAAATCCTATTGGAATGAGAGGATGTTCCTTGTAACTCCTAATTAGCTCCTGACTGATCTTTGTGTGTCTACATTCACCCCTTCATTCCTATTATCAAACAGCACGTTGGAAGAAGCTGCCGATGATAGAGAGAATCAGTGAAGGGGGACTGGATCCTGGCACTATTTTCATTTTAATACGAATCATAGGATCATGAAGGTTTACGTCATCTCTATTTCCACTGTATCCATCCCATCCCTGGGATCACTACCGTAGAAATGACTACATTTAATAATTCTGACGCATGCAGAAGTCATGTTCATGAAAGTAGTTCTGCTTAAATTTAGTAAATACCAATTTTTCTCAAATAACAGCTGTCTATTCCAAAATGTCTTTGTGGAAGTCTGGTACAATACTTGTTGCACTATCCGTGCGTGCACTAAACAGACAGACAAAGCTGTCTCTATGAAATATTTAGTGGCAATTGCTCCCTGTGGAATCATCATGTTTATTTCAGATGCTTATGTCGCCAAATGCAGTGACAGTTGCATAATGTGAAATGTAGGATTTCCGGGGGGAAACTGTGGTTTCACAGTTTGAGATTTGCTGGCAGAGTGAAGGGTGAAATGAATCATGCCAAGGATGCCAGCCTCCCAACAAGCAGGGTCACGCACATCGTGTTGCTCATGCTTGCATTCATGCAGAATGAGTAATAAGGCGTCTAAAGGTGTTGAAGATCCTCCTCAAACTGTGCAGAGTAACGTGATCCCACAATTAACTACATGCAAAGATTGGTTTTAATGAATTTAAGAAAATAGTTGACGAGAGAGAAGATAAATTGGAGTTTGGGCTCTCTGGTTTCCTCCTTCCTACCTTGTCATTTTGTTGTGCAATTTTGCTTATAATGACAATAAAGATCCTTTCATTTCAACAAGATGTTTTACTATTATCAGATCACTGATCACTGTACCACTGTCAACAAAAACTGGAATAAACAAAAAATCAGTGCCAAGGAAATCTTGAGTAATTGTTACTCTCATAGATCGGTGCAGGCTAATGTGGACACTGCAGGATGTCGTCTCAAACAAAGAAGCGGGACGGAAAGAAACTAAATCTGAAATCAATCTTCATAACTCTTCAAGATATTGCTGTGTTCAATCTAATTAAAATTAACAAAGGAGGAAATGCATTAGCCTGCTGCAAGAGTCTGGTGAAAGGATCAATAACAATTTCCTTATTTTTCAAGTCATACTTGTGTCTTTCCCTGAAAGTCAAACAGAGCTTCTCCCATGTGTTGATTTCACTTCCATTTTCTTGCAGCTTAAAGTGATGTGTGGTAAAACTAGCAAAGACGTCTCCCATGTGAGACACAATCTACCAGGGCAGATAAAGGATAATCCATAATGGAGTCATTTTTTCAACATCTTTATGCCAAATGAGTCTGTATTAGTGCTGGCCCACAATAACAAAAAAAATCTTTCCCACCGAGTGTAAGTTTGATATGAGTCAGGTTTGCACTGGTGTTTTCTGCCTTTAAGAAATGACTTTATCCTCCTGTGGGTGGGAACGTTTTCATTTTCCCACCCACTCAACTTTTATATCATATAAAAGTCAAATCTCTTGAAAAGCACTCAAAAGCACGTAGGTGCAGTCTGGTTATGTGCATGCAATAGTGAGTTCAGCAGGACTGGTGTGATTCACTCTTTGGTTCCTTGTCTCTGTACGTGAGGAGCATATAAAACCACCAAAAAACAGCTAATAGAACCGACTGGAATGGACTGAAACAGAAACTGTTTAGGGTATCATCTGTATGGACCTGCTTCAAACTAATTTATAAGTCTTTAACATTGTGTCAGATCAGCAAATGCATTAACGACAGATACTTTGTCAAAGGATGAAGAAATTCATGGATCCACACGACACATTGATAATTAGATCTTAAGCCATTTGAGCACAGGAACAGCACTTCATCCAGGGAACCACCATGTTCTTACAGTACAGAGGTGTACTGCTCACTGTTCAGAGTGGGTTTGGATTGGAACACCAAATCTTCCAAACACATCCAGCATTTTGTGTTTTGTTTTCCTTGTGGAAAAACAAGGAGGTATATACGTGGCCTCCCTCACAGCTAACAGATGAAGCGATTGATATTCTGAGTCTATGGGATGAAAAACAGAAATTCCTCCTTGATGCAGACGGAGCTAGTGGGACTATGAACTGAAGCACGTAGAGAAACTAGAGAAATCACTTAGAAATCACAAAAGGGCCTCAGTTTTCAACATATACAGACACATCACATGATCCCATCACATGATCCCATCATGCAACAGTCCAAATTAAATAATCGTGATTTCGGCAGAACGCGGTGTTGATCAAATATATATTAGGTAACTTACAGTACCAGAAAATGTGTCTCTTCCCCAGCTGTATTCATAAAAAGTGAAACTTTACTAAGAGGTGAATCACTGCCATAAAATGCACCCAAAACGAGTACAGAAGACTGAGCAATGGGAACTCAAAGGCAACAGATTCCGCTTCACGTCATATGCAGGTACAGAATCCAATGCTTTCTAACTTTTTTTACATCACTATTTAACATGCTTTTATTGCAGTGGTTAAGTTCTGTGGAGCAGGATGAGGGAAAGTTTATCAAAAAATATCAGTTATTGTGGCAGGTCTGGAATACCTGAATATCCATACCTGTGAAAGGCACCGCAGTGACATAAGAGTCAGTTATATTTACTCTGTCAACTTCTGTACTATATTACTCTCCATGGATTTAAAATGGGCACTGGCACCATTAATTCTTGCAGAAGCTTTTCAAGCCATCGTGGCGTTGTAAACAAGTGGTGAGTCATGTGACATCCAGAGCTCTATACACTCATCCAATATCCAGATCATCACTAAAATCTAATTAATTTTCTAATTAATCATCCGCAGAAAATGTACTCTAATCCATCCTTACCTTTTTGAGTTCTACAAACACAGACAAAAACATAATACCACCTTCGTGGAGCAGACTTTATCCAATCAAGCAATTTCCCATGGGAGATCATGAAGCTGGCAGCAGCGCAGACGGAAAAGCGGGCTTCACCCAGGAAACAGACGATATAAGACGCTGCTCTGTCACCATAATGCGTTCTCGACAGTTACAATTTGTAAACTGTCGGCCGACGACAACTCAGAGGCGGCGGTTTGAAATGAACATGCACGACACGTGCAGGTTGGTTGGTAAAAATGCTGACAGTATGTATGGATTTGTCGTGCAGCACATGCATGTGTACACACTCGTACAAGTTGCACAACAATGATCACTGACATAGCTGCATTAATAATGTATGAGTGCAGTGATTTCATGCATATTTATTCTGATTGTGCTCAGTGAAATATCAAAACCAACATACATTTGTGCATCTTTGTATGTATGATAAATGGGAGCGGAACAGGCGACTGTTTCCCTCCATTGCTGATGCAGCTGTTTTAAAAGGAGGCAGCTGATGTATGCTGCTGAGGTTAAATGGACAACTTCAGTCACCCGCTTTCTCGACTTCCTCCGAAGTCTAATTTGAATGCAAATATAACTGCTTCTTGAAATGTTGTCTGCTCTCAGAGCTGAGTTGTAAAAATCAACAAGATGTCTTCATTTGTTTTCGTTAGAGTCAGATTTGCTGAAATAAACCCTGGGGTGAGGCTAAAAGGAAGATAAAGTGTCTGTTTCTAGGGGAGTCAGAGTCGTGATTGGTCTCTGTGGTGGCTTTGCTAGATCTGACAAAATCACTCACTTCAGGAAATTCGGTTACACTTGTTAAACAAAAAAAAGAAAGAAAGACACTAACGACCAGGCAGAGTAGGCTCAGCAGAGGCAAAATCAAGCTGCATTGTTATAGTTGTTAGATCCTTGACCCACGGTAGTATTTTCAATCAAACTAACATTACAAATATCTCACAGTATTGTCATTTTCTCTGACCATGCGTCTCCAACACACATCTCAACATTATGTGTGCATCGCTTTTCCAATTCTTTGTATAATGGCCATGGCCATGTGAATAGCATCCTCCTCTCTGCCTTCAGTCTCATTTCCTCCACTTGTTCATCACCATATTTAGCTGTCCACTTGTCCCTCCTCTCTGTCTCAGTCCTGCTTCCTGCTGCTTTGTCTCTTTTCTCTTGTACTTCAGTGTCTCCTTTGTCTCCTCTTTCCTTGGGAGAACAACTAGGGCCACCAGCAGATGTGACCATGCGATACAGTGCAGGTCTACGGAGTTTTGGCAGAGCAGCAACAACCGTTTGGAGCACAATAACCAGTGATATCAGAGTCCCACAGCTTTGCTGGTTTCACATCTCAGAGGAAATCACTTCTTAAATCATCCTTATCATGTACACATATCACATGAATGCTCACATCTGATATTACAATGCTGTAAATCGGTGTTGTCGTTGTGTAATGTTGTCATTTCTGTGATCGGCTTATGATATTTTACATTTTTGCAAGCAGCTCTCTAACGGAGATGTTTTTGTCTGCTCGCCACCCCGGAAACAACGGATGAAAATGAACATAGCTAACTTTGGTGCAGTCATGATGCTGCATACTTAACTAATCAATAAATAATAGATGTCACACTATTTTCTACATAAATTCACATCTATCCACTGTTGGATGGATGGTAATGGAAACCGCAGCCTCCAACGCACTGAGCGATGTTCCCATCAGCCTGGTTCTCTTCATCCAGCTGTGTTTTTAAGTGTAGCCTTGTTATGTATTCCTCACTCACTGCCAAGTTTTTGTAAAAAGGGGGCAAACGACAGCTGGAATATTCATGGACAGTGTGAAACTCTACATAATTAAAACCTCTTTTCTTGACTTTTCATTATTAACAAAGCTCAGGTTCGTGTTTTGAAGTCTTGTTTTGTTTTTCTCTGATGACCCGATGACCTAAGAGACTGGCAAATGATGTGTTATGATAAAAAAAAAATAAAGAAATGATAGCAGAATGATGTCAGAGACATGCTGTGGAATATGTGCCGCTAATAAACACATGTGACCTTTTGTTTCTTCATGTTTCATAATAAATAGCCACAGCTTCATCTCTGTCAAACACTTGAGTGTATCCACAGGGTTGTGTGAGATAATGTATTATATACGAGTGTAAAAGAAGACAATTACTCACCAAAAATCAATAAAAAAATACAAATATTGTTCTCACTCAGAAATAAAATTGACATTTTAAAAGACTAAAAAAGTAAAGCGTTCCCCACAGCAGGTTTAATAGTCAGACTAATTAAAGTGGGTGATTAGCTGCTTCAGGCAGACAGTAGTTGATACAGTTCATTAAAATCCACAATGTGGTTTTAATATGCACACACATGCAGAGATTATAAACATCCAAACGCCTGCACTTCACAATGCTTCTTACATCTTTGCTCGTCAAAAATTAACCAACAAATTTGACACAATCCTTTCGGATTGTGATTCTTCCTTTGAGTTGATCTTGGGCGCTATACTTAACTGAAGAAACCTGCTCCACCACTATCTCTACAGTTGCTTTGGTTGATGTAAATCTTATCACTTCTAGTGCGCAGTATAGGAGTGTTGCCAAAGATCTAGAATTGCAGTGTGAATTATTGTCTTATTTACTTGGTGCCAACAGGCACATCAGCCTCATGTGAATTATAGTGTGTGAATATTATTTATTCCTCTTCTTATGTCTCAGACAGATCAGGTCAAATTTTTATTAAATATTTTTATGTATAGATAAATTCTTTATTGACTCTCTGTGAAACAGGTTTGACTGTGCTTACTCAACAGTCACAACGTGAAACCGTATGAAAGAACTGACAGACTATGTAAAAAAAAAAAAGAAAAGAAAAAAGCATTATGCAGTGGCACAGCAGTGCATTTCTTTGGTGATATTACAGATGAAGCTACGCTGAGGCTATAACAACTGACCTTCACTGCGTGCAGTCCCTCAGGCACAGCCGAGCCCAGCTGTGTCCGAGTCTGCCTCACAATATGTTTCATTTTCAACAACTCAACAATGTGATTTCAACTCATAAAAGGGTTCTACAGCTTTGTTTTCATTCTTTTTAGCAACTCAACTCAGCTTGTAAGGAGGAGAATTGAATTGCATTAAATACAATTGCAATGTTTTATCCACAATCTGTGGATGAGGCCAACGCAACAATTAATGTTAAGCAACCAATAACAGCAACAGTTCATTTAAATGAGATGCCACTCGTCGTATCTACACTCCCCCCCAGCCTAATAACAGGAATAAAACAGAAAAGGACACGAGTCAGAGTCTGAACAGGATCTAATCTCATAAACCTTGTTTAAATAACACACAGTTCTCAGTCTGCGTACTGAAAAACCCTGAATGTTAGAAGATCCTGCTTAGCAAACATGAACCTGGCACGTCAGGGTTAAATTAACTCTCCAACATATATCTTTAATTTAATTTAATGCATAGCATACAGTAGGACTTTATATTTCATTACTGTGTTTCTATCAACACCCAAGTTTGAACCTACTTGCCAACATTATGGCACTACATGCATGTACCGAAACACGACCAAGCTGCATGGGCTCTGCTCTTCAGATGCTGAAGATTACCACGTTCCTAAAGGCGACATGTGTGGCACATGTGTTTCAGATTTTGCAGGTGGACCTCATAAAGTTGTGACATGTGACCTCAGACTCATTCAAAGACTTCAGAGCTTAAACCCTGATCTTTCCTGACTCTTGACTCTTTTAGCTTTGAGTGGTCATCAAGACTAGAAAAGCGCTTAATAAATACAAACGAAAAGTGTATTCAAGGCGGATACAGAACCAGATCCTCTCCTGATTTGCAGCTGCTAAGTGAAGCTCATCGAAAACTGCAGTGCGTAACTTCCAGTACATCTACTACAGATTTTCCACTATACACAAAAACTATAGCTCCCTCCCATAGTGCTGTCAACATCAACAAACTAAACCTATCCTATGAGCTGAAATTGTTGTGTTTGTTCATTTTCAGAAGAAGTTGGTTTTCAAAGTTGCAGGAATTCAGTCTCGCTCTTCTTGGACTGTAGACCAGTCATGCGATGATAAACAAAAAAACAAAAAAAACGTGCACAGGCCGTTGAGGCAGGAAGAAGAGAGTTCAGCTTCACAGAAATCTTGCAAACCACTGGAAAAGAATTTCAGCAAATCCATGTGATCTGCTGAACAGGCCCAGTATCCATCCTGTGCTTGAGACGAACGCAGGGGAGAATAACAAATACAGTTAGGGGAAATGTGTTGGAGTGAAAGTACACAATTTATTTAGGAAATGTATAAAATGAAGTACAGATGCACAAATGTTAAGTATAAACAGATGTCTGTCACCCTCAAACTAATGTCGAACAACAACTGTGTCAATTCAAACAAAGATGATTGCTCATTATCATCATCTAGCCTCAGCTCCACATGTATGTGTGTGTGTACCCAGCTACATTCTCGCTACTGCACACAGGAAGTGATTCATTTAAGTCAACAGTGTGCTAGTAAAGCGAGACAGCTGCAAACAGGTTGGATTATGACTGGAAAAGTAATGAAGCGCCTCAAGAAACATTTCCACCGCTCACAAACCAAACGTTCTGCAGTTTGATGGGTAATGCTTCTAACCCTGCCCGCCCCTGTGGTGCGGCTATATATACACAAATACTCCCTCAGTCAGGTCTGATAGTACTGCTTGACTGAGCCAGAGTTTTCAGCTGAAGGACACAGTATTCAAAGACAAAACAGAGGCAGAATAATAGTACCAACAACAAAAATTAAATGTCAAAAAGTTGCATACTGCAGTTTTAATCTGAGACAGTGATGTTAGAGTGGCATCATATCAAAACCCTGCTTCCCAAACTGATAAAAACCTGCTTTAACAGTCGCAATCATAAATAATTATCTTGCCAATTACATGAGACAATGGAAAATAATGTTACTAATTACTGTATGATACTAAATGATTCCTATAATTACGAGGATGTGTTTATTATGATATTATTCCTGTGACTAATTCTTGACATTCCTGAATCGGCACAAGAGTAATGAGGAGAATAAATGAGGCATAAGAGTGGAGCGAATGTAACTGTCGGAAAGTATGTGATAAATAAATTCATGATACAAATCAAAGCTCCCACTGACCTCTCCTCCTCGTGTGTGTGCGTGTTCACCCATGCACACTGCAGGGTCAGCTCAATCCAGCAGGTGCACGAGTAAAAGTAAACTTTAACTCATTATTTCTTTATCACCCGCTTACACATGTAACGCCCTGACAGCAGGAGGTGGCTGTTCGCAGCCACCACAAGCATAAACTAAGACTCATTACTGCACCTTCCCATCAGCACACACGAGTGGACATGGATAAAGGGCAGTTACACACAGGTCAGTGGAGTCGCCCGTCTCATCTGTAGCAGCACATGGGAACTACAGCAGGACAGGAAGCTGTGAGGAAGACGCTGATGAAGCACGACTGGATTGAAAACCTGCTCTTTTTTTTTTTTTTTTAAATGTGAAGATGCACTGATGTTTAAGAAATATGTATTTTTAATGATAAAATGCATTCTGTAAATGTTTCCATGGAGAAGTAATAGTTTACATGAGACCTTGAACTGTCTAGTGAATGAAGTAACACTGGCTGTTCATTGTGGTTGATTGCCAGTTATTTTATTTTTTTTAATTAGATGACATAATATTCAACTTTAATGTCATTGTGCTGAGTGCAGGTACACAGACGACAACATGCATCTAACTTAGTAGCATATTCTATATTATAGATATAATAAAGTGGTTTATTGTATGTACAGTGGGGCAATGGGTGGAGTATGAGTGATATATACAAATATTAACAGTATTAACAGAATATATATATGTATAGTATAAAAGACAGAATACATGCATTAGGGATGGGACGATACCACATTTGTGTTAGAAACCAATAGCAAAATCACAAACTCGAGCATCCACCTCTACCAATATTAAAAGTCATTTCAAAGACATAATTCTCCAACTGTGTTCTCCCACACTTAAGAAATAAACAGCCCCAAACATGACTCAGCTAAAAGAAGCAATTTGACATTACAGTCACATGTAGCTTCCAGTCAAGGCTTCTTTACAAAGCGGTGGCTGCAGGCTTTTCAGTAAACAGGTCATTATATTGTATAAGAATATATTAGCCACATTTACATAATGTGACATTTAGAAAAAGTGATGCCACTGTTTACATTACATAAAATAAAATAATTTTACATGTGCTGTGAACAGGCATACTGCATATAAATCACTGAAATGACTTCGCCTGGTGGTACTTGGAGGAAAATCAGAAATACTGCTCAATTGTTTATACCAGGGTATGCGATCCAAGTGAAGCTGAGGGATTTTGACCGGAGTGTGTAGAAAATGTAGTAAATTATCTTATTGGGAATAAATCTGCCTCTTGTAGCTGACTTTGCTCGACCTATTTACACCACTGTATTTTAACACTGGCATTACTATTGGTGTTATTTCAAGAGCTTGATATTATAAAAAGTATAAAAAGTTTGATAATAATAAAATGCAGTACATAAACAAAACTGAGTCTGTTTCTGATTTAGAAGCACTCGGTCATGTCAGAGAGAAAGAGCTTTAAAAACACTCTGAGCGAGTGAAGACCAAAAGGTATCTAGAGACTATTGTCAGACACCCTCACACTTTGTCCAAGCTGTGGAGATTACTATCTAAAGCCTAAAGACATTAGGGTCCAATTCACTGTCAGACAGAGGTTGTGTTCTCAGACGTTTCAAAAGGCTTTCATCAGCACTTGCTGCTTTCTGAATCCTCCTGGTTTTCCTCTATTGGTTGTTCCAATTGATGTTTTCCTTAACAGAAAAAGAAATCCAACACACACAGGTGTAGTGGCCACTATCGACAGCGTCGGCCTGTCAGGTTGACTGTGTAATGATTGAATGTCGCAATATGAGCGTCTGAATAAATGTGAACATTTGCATTCATAACTCAACGGCTTGCCTGTCTCCTCCAGGCGTCCATTATTCTTCCAGAAATACCGTCGTACACCGCAGCGATGGATGGACGTCATAACAGGAAACACAATAATGATAAATATCACAGCCAACGATCTGTGTGTCTACAACACCTCTGCCACACACGTATAATCTGTCTTTATTAAAGCTGCAGTGCGTTAACAAGCTATAATCGAGGACTGTCATGGAGCTGCATAGCACCACATCACTCGGAAAAAATGTAAAAGTTTTTTTAAGCCTACAGACAAACGCACTGGCTGAGTGGGAGTCGGTTCCAGTAAATTGCTGTCATTTGTTTTGTTTTTCCCAGTGGAGCCCGGAGCTACCGACTCGTCCAGAGGGAGAAAATTAAATCAGGAAAAAGTTTCCCTTCACAGCTGAGAAAGATGCAGCTGCTTTCATGTAAATTAGTTTTTCCCTTTGTCTCACCCTGAACTACTTTTCATGGCTGTAGGTTTGCACGTGCGGTTAAGACTGGAAGAGTGGATTTTAAATCTGCAGTGCGTGACTTTTAAATAAACACAAATGTCATTTACATTCACGCTATTGCCAAATGAGTCCATACAATGTTGATTAAGCAGCTCCAACGTAACTCCCTCTGTGTTTCTCAATAATGCGGCATAATGCTCTCATGTAGCACAGCAACGTCGCTGTACTGCACACAAGTGGTGACTCATTTACACCGATAGAAGGAACCCAACATATTTACCAAACACGACACAGAGAGAGTAAAATAAAGCGTACCATGACTGTCACGCGGGTGGTTGTTAACCTTTGTTTATGGTTATGGCAAATGACAAAAGTTATCGTTGCATCCAGGAGGAAGCAGCTAGTATCCCCGTGAACACACACAGATAAACAAATAACTCACCGTATGAGAGATCACCAGCATTAACAAATTCAGACTCACCATTAATGACAATCAGTTCTACTTTTGGCGTGTTTCCACCAGCTCGGCTGGCGGCCACCGATTGGTCACAGTGCCGTCACAGGAAGCGATGTCGGACACAAGAACCAAGCCGAACTGTAGATCAGATAAAAAGAGTTAACAATCCTAAAAACGTGGGTTAATCTCCAACAATTAGCAGGGAAATGTCTAAAATCTCAATATTTAACAGAGTCTGGTGTATTTAGCGACAGCACTGCTGATTGCGAGCGGCATCACAGACCCAGGCCGAGTCAGACGGAGTCTGTGCTCCCGTCATGGAGGAAGTACTGAAAAATCTTTTTAATAAACTGATTCTAATGATTTAGTTTGACTGAAAACAACTGCGGTGTGTCATGTGTAAAACATAGTCACAGCAGTTTCATTCAGCCGTGCAGCGATGACTCCGCCCATGTTTAATAGGTACTGTTTTGTAGTGGAAACCAACTTAGACTGTGGCATGGCGAGCTGGGACCATACGTGCTCAGACAGCATGTATCATGCATTGACTGATTTAGAGACTTTTGTTGAATGGGATCCCTTGACATTAATGTGTTAGCTGGAAATTTGGTTTGTATGGTGTTTAGACATTGTTATAATATATTGCTTCAACTTCTAGTGTCAGGATAAATGTTTTTACAATTTCAAGCTTATTAAACTATTTGGTCTCTGTTTTTGTGTATGCGATAGTAATCTAAATCAAACACTCAACATTTTACTTAGAACTTTTTGCTCAGGTGTGTTTATACAGTTGGTGAGAATAAAAAAAAAGGATACAAGACACACTATAGTGCACATCACTGCAACAAAAATGCCTCTAAAAAAGAAAATATAACCACCATTAGAAAAATACATTGAAACTGTAACGGGACAGGAGAGGACCCTAATGCAGCACACATAGGCAGACAGACAGCCAGTAATGACTTTTATTTTTCACCTTTTCAAAGGATAGTTCAAAGAACGCACAATCGTGTAAACTCGCTTCGCAGGAAATGGATCTGAGGCTGAACTGTTCAGTCACAACAAGCAGACAGGGGAGCAGGCAGAATCCATAGTCAGGGGCAGAAGGCTGGGGTCGATCACCGGGACAGGTCGGGTACAGGCAGGGTCGAAACCGGGGAATCAGTCCAAAAACCGCTGGAGAGACTAGTACGAATGACATAGAACAATCTGGCAGTGACTGCATGGTGGAGAGGAGTATATATAGTGTGCTGTAGTGATCAGGTGCAGCTGCTGTGTACAGGTGAGTGGAGTTGAGCTGATGAGGAGGGAGTGGCTGAGGAGGAGGGAGTGGCTGGTAGGTGATGATTAGATTAGATAAATACACTGACTTCAAGTCAATGACACTAGTACACATCTTCATTTTTTGCAGTTATAGCCTCTGTATATATGTTTTAACATAGTAATGGAAAAAGCAGCCTAAATGCTCTGTGCTCTAAGGGTTAAATGAACTGTAACTGCAGCCACTAACTGTACCTATATATTATTAATAAGTGGTGCCATTAAACATATACTCAGATTCTTATATTGGGGAGGAAGAAGGATGTAAAGATAGATTTCAAATCTGATAAAATAAAATCTCACCAGAGTGAATAGTTCAGGCATTACTGCACAAAGTCTGTTTTTATTTGAATCTTTCATTGGTTGGTTCCTCATGGACAGCTCGTGGCTGCAGTCTACATTTTGGTCGCTCGTGTGTCTGAGCTGTCACCGTGCATGAGAACCGCAGCCTGTGGCTGTTTCCCAGGAGATGGTGAAGGATAACAAACAGTAAAAGGACTCAAGAGTATGTTTTGTAATGTGATTAGTTACTGTATGTTCCTGTGTTTACGCAGACTGGTGCTCTGCAGAGGGATATTATGAAAGAAACAGATTACAGGCACAAGCGGGAGGTGAAGTGAGAGTCAGAGGAGGGAGGGGCAGATAAAGTATAATGAGAGATAATTAGCATGAGCCTCACGGAGCAGCCTATTAAAGGCTGTAGCTAAGATGGAAGTCTCTCCTTACCTGCCTTTATAAATCTGTCAATTTCCTTTTTCTATACTGTCCTCTTTCCTCACTGTGCTCAAAGCGGAAGGACTTCCTGTAAACACAGGACTTGACCCGCTCTGTGTGCATTTACGTGAAATGACAGTGATTTAAAGCTGCACTTTGCACAGATTTTAAAAATACACCCACGTTATCGTCCTAAATCAGGAAGTGGAGTTGCAGCAGAGAAGAGCGTTGCGGTCTCGTTAATGTGCGGAGCCTGTAAATCTGCCCTGGTTTCCCACTGACTCCTCCCGCTGGCAGGAAAACTTCTCTAAACAGACCTGGCACCAAAATAAAGTGACTGAGGTGGCTTTTAAAAATGTGAGGAGGCAAGTTTTGTTTTCAAGAAAAATAATTAATTAAGGTAAACAGATTATTATTCCACTGTTCCAGTGTTTACAGAGAAAAGAGGAGTACCTCATGGCGTTTTTCATCCATCCATCTTCTACCACTTTATCCTCCACATGAGGGTCACAGGGGGCGCTGCCAATCTCAGCTGACATAGGGCGAAAGGTCGCCAGTCCATCACAGGGACACATATAGAGACAAAACAACCATCCACTCTCACACTCATAACTACAGTCAATTTAGAGTGTACAATTTACCTAACCCCTATATTGCATGTCTTTGGACTGTGGCAGGAAAGCGGAGAACTCGGAGAAAACCCGCGCACACACGAGGAGAACATGCAAACTCCATGCAGAAAAGCAGAGATCGACTCTATTAAAGTGGTTATGACTCCATGTCTGGTATCTGTTAACTGACCCTCACAGTTGTACATAAAAATTCTCAACCCAGCATGAAAAGTGGGAACATTATTGGTTTCAGAAGAACTAAAGAGCAGCAGAGAGACTGTTATGGAAAAGACAATTGGCTTCAGAAAGGCTAATAACTTAAAACAACTGTTTCAAGTTATATACACATTAACTGAAGTGTAGTCTATCTGCAAAGAAAGATAAATATTGTTCTTATTCCTGACTGACAAAACCAGCCACATAGAAACATCTCCTGCACTCCACTCCATTTCAGTCACATTTATCTCAGCCAATACTTCTGTAGCTTTCTATAGATGCATAAAGCTTAAGGAGAAGGGGTAAAACTATTGAACTGAGGGGGCTGAGCCTCCTAATGACCCACTGTGGCTCTGGGCCCATCTTCAAACACAGGAAGTGAAGAGCAGCACAAAGACTGTGTTGAAAAACTTAAAACTCTGGGGGATATCATAAACATACAGTATGTTCATGGGAAAACCTCCAGAGATGGAGTCGTTTTTTTTCCTGCCAAAGGTCAATCCAAAATGTAGGATGAAAGCACAGAGACTTGCCTTTGGACGTGTCAGTCAGAGCCTGAGCTGTGAAACTTCACGTCGCTCACCAGCACACAGCAGACAGACAGTCAGAGAGACAATTATGTTCCTCGGGAGGAGATAAGAACTGTTAGAACACAAGTTCAGCAGTTCATCTTAATTAAACAGTGCTTATGTGTTGCAGACCTTCTCTCTGATGCTTCCCATCATTCTGATCCTCCAACGCTTCCATGAACTGTAAACGTGCGTCTGCATCAGAGTAAAAGTGTTAGTTAACGAAATGTACAAATAAACCAACCGTAAAAAAAGGGGGAGAGAGAGAGAGATGCAACACTGCATTTAGAGCTAATGAAGAGAAAATAGTATTTGTTGGCTGTGAATAGCCGCTGATTATCTTTCTACCATCACATGGACTAAATGAATTTCTGCCCGAATCCCTTTGAATCTGCACAATTGAAATTCTATACCACACTTCTACCAACTGCTAATCCATACAGTTCTTATTCTGAGAGCATCCAATCTGTCACTGTCCCTCAGCGTGGCCTTAAGCCGTGTTTTCACTTAGTGGAACGGTTTGGTCCAGTACTCAGTTTTGTGTTTCCATTAGTAGTAGTACCAGAACAAACACCCCAGATGTTCCGTTAGTTTACCTTGGGGTACCAGATGGAACCAGATTTTTCTGTTGACTGTGAAATTATTTCCAGGCCTGCACTTAATGATTAATTCCATAATTGATTAATCTTGATCCATAAAAGGTCAGAAAATTATAAAATGTTACCCCCAAAACCTAAATAATGTTGTTCTCAAATGTCTTACTTTTTCACACTCATTCGTCTCCATCACAGCGACACTACTTAGACGTCCAAAACAAAGCAGAGTGATGATGCCGTCGTTTCAAATAACACATCTTATGATACATTCAGTACATCAAACCAGCTCATATTTACACCCAATCGTCAGTCTGAGAGCGGCTGAGTTAGCTGTCACGATTTACATGTTTGCCTGTGCTGTGTACATAAGGAGGCCTCTATATGTTTACATCATTAGTGACACGGCTGGTGGCAAAGAGGGAGCTGGCACTTAATGGGACGTAAATGTCAAGAGCAGACAAGAGCTCTGAAAAACAACAATCATTCTGCTGCTGCTTCCAAATCAGCTTCACTATTTTTTAAAAAACCTCAGAGCAAAGATTCATCTTGGAACACATCAGTGATTGGGACTGGAATGATTTATGTGTCGACTGCGACAGCGACTGTCACCTCATACTAATCTTACTTGTCGTGACTGTGTTATGTTATGTTAATGTCAAATATGTGTTGTTGTTACATTACATTACATTACATGTCATTTAGCATACGCTTTTATCCAAAGCGACTTACAAAAGTTGTTGTTGCAATTCAGATCACTATCGGAATTCACAGACATGTCTGTTATGTCAGATATGTTTAGCTGATCTGGGTCTCTTGTGTTTACTGTTAAAAGACATAGTTTCTGTAAAATTCATATTTAGACAGAGAAAAATCTACGGGGTTTTCATTCATTCCAAATCCTCAGTAGAAAAGTGTCTACATCTGTAGAATCCCAAAAATACACATGCAAAACCACCACAAAGAGACACGAAATTAACACGAAACACCAAAACTAACCAAAAACAAACACATCAAAACACTCAAAATGACCAAAAAATTACCAAATGTGCCAAAATGACCAAAATAGGCACAAAACCATTACTAAGAGACACCAAAATAGATTCAAACGACAAGACAAAATCACTAAAAGCAGACACAAACCTTTTAAAAAGATGCAAAATGACCTACAAATTGTCCATGGGTTTTGATTCTAGTGTGGAATGGCGTGCGTTTCCATCTGTCAGTGAGTGAATGAATGTAAAACGGGCATAAAAAATATGTCTGACTCTGCTACATGTTATATTCCTCTTTCATTATAAATTAAATCCACTTTCACATTTTCAGTGATGAGGTGAATTAGGGGAATGAGGAAAACATTTGCTTATGAATATACATGAGCCTCCCAAGAAGCCACGGTGCTGTCATGTGATGGTTCCTGAGCGCACATGGCCTGGATCTGACCCCGTGGTTAATTACATTCACAATGACTGTAAGTGTTTTTGGATACTCATTCACTGACGGCCACACGACTGAGGGCCAGCGGGCCCTACAATCAAAGCAATATTGAGCACACATCAGCAGATGAGCATGGTGAAAGTGGTCTGGTCACATCACACACACACACACACACACACACACACACTGGTTCAGTGTTGTCTCCCACATGCTGGAACAAAGACCATGTTGTGAAGGCTGAGCATCGCCTCCTTTGTCTCCTCTGGGTTAAACTACGGTCAGCATGGTCAGTAGGTTTGTCTAACAGTTGTAAAGTGTTCACACTGTTCAAGCCCAAAGTTTGTCCACAGTGTCCATCCATGCCCAGTGGCACAGTTTAATTGTTTGCATGGTGCAGACAAAACTGCCCTCAGTTAAAGCCCCTCACCCCCCCACCGTATTTTGTCCCTGTGTTGTTTCTATTTCTGAGTGACTTAAAGACAGTTTTCCACTCTGGCAGATGAGTTTTTATCATTTTACCCCAGGTGAAATGTTTTCTGTCTCTGCAGGAGTTTAAAAGTTGGAGCTAAGATTGACAGGAGGTTGAATTAGCCTGAGGAGGATTTACCAGACTGCAGCTGACTGCGTTGTTAAATGGACCTTCTGGCCTCATTATAAACATTTCTCTTCCCTAATTTGAGGTTGTAATCAGCAATGGCGCCTTATGCTGTACACAGTAAAGCCCCCAGACTCAGATTCCTGACTTGTGCTAATGGATTATATAAATTAAGTTTGAAAACATAGGCCTTGGTGCATTGTTGGATAAATGTTCACTCAGTAATGAGACGCCCTGGAGCAAAAACTCCTTGTTGGTCCTTGTTGACCCCAGTATTATGCCAACAATCATTTGCACGAGCAAACTAAGGAGGATTCTAGAAATACATCTACACTCTACAGGGGTGTCAAACTCAAATGACCTGGGGGCCAATGAGCATCTAGTCTGGTCAAGCAGGGGCCGACAGAGGAAAAAAAGTGGAAAAAAAAACTATTTAGTAGCTGGCGGGCAATATAAGACATTCATTATGATATTAGACAGAATCACAAAAGTGTATGTTTTGATATGAAATGATTCACAATAAAAACATATTTCTGATGCACAAAAACGGAGAATTAAATTGAAAATTTAGCAAACAATGACGAGGATAATTGTGATTAAAACAGCTTAAATATAAGTAATTTCATGTTCAGTGTAATACATTTAATAAAGCAATACTTACAAGCGAATGTCTTATTACTATTATAAAGATGTTGCCAGTAAATACATTTAGTCTTGTATTCTGTCTCTATAACATCACCTCGCACAGTGGTGGGCGGGCCGGGGGGGCCTGTATAAGAAGTAATCTGCGCCCAGATTACACACTAACACATGTGAAAATGTGTAACACGTGACCATTCATGTTCACAGTGCAAATGTTGTTCTTTCTATGTGTTTGCTTTGTATCAGATAGTAACAAACGACCATTAGCTATGGCACAAAGACTCAAAATGCACAACTAACAGTCTACGTTCAATAACTTATTGTACAAAAAATGGCAGCCGAACAAAATGCAAGGCAAGTCTCAAGGTCAAAGGGACAGACTGGAAATAAAGCTTGAATGCAATACTAGGAAAGTGGAAATGGTAGAGAACATATATATACAGGTGACAGTCGAGTTTTAGCCTACAAGAACCAAATCGGTGAGTGCATGTATGTGCATGTGCCATTATTTTCAAAGGTCTCAGTTTCTGCCCGTCCACATTAAAAGAAGTTCACATATCTGGAGCAGAATCTTTTGAAATGTAGAGCTGACGACTCAATTTCCAAACCAATATTCTGACAGGCGTCAGAGTGTTCATTTGGAGATCACTGAATGTGTCCGTGTTTAGACTGTGCCGAATACTGACATGACTGTTGCAGGTCAGCGTGTCCACACAAAAATGCTGGAAAGATAAGAAAGAAATCTGACACGTCCACCGGCTTCCACTTCAAATGTGTGGACATTGATTTCTTTTTTCTGAATATTTTCTGATTCCAGGCTAATGCCTCAGACAGGTATTAGTATCTCACATCTAAACCAATCATCTGCTCAGACCTCAGCAGGTCAGAGAGGAACCAAACACTCCGACACACACACACACACACACACTGTTTGTTTTTGGTCTTTCCCCCTGAGCTGGAGACCTGCTGTGTTGTTTGGAGCAGGAACATCAGTGGAACCACAGCAACAGGCTGAACAAACAGAGCAAAGGAGGCTCTTAACACCACATGCTGCACTCTAATCCCACATCCCAAACATCTCTGTGGCTGTTAGCAGGATTACTCAACTTAAATGTATTTCCATGAAATGCGGTATGACCCAAGAACCCATTCAATTCAAGTGTTTTTTTTTTGTCTTTCTTTATAAAGAAATGTTTGTTTTTAGTGTTTGCAAGAGGAATGTGATTCCTGAGCACGTTTTAGTTATGTTATGTGGCGAGTGTAAGGAGGAAACCAAACTAAGTGATGGAATATTGTTAAATTTAAGAGCTAATAAGACATACGAGGTCCCGCTCGCAGCTTACTGTTACTTTGGGACTTTCACCCAAAGATTTATTTTACCCCAATGAAGTAGTAAATTCCACTCAAGATGCAGGAGACGTGGTTCAAAAGGTTAAAATAATCCACACTTTAATAGATCTTTCATATATTATATATCGTGAGGGAGGAGTCTAAGGGTTTAGAGGATGAAAAATGACAAAATCTAAACAGAAATAAATGAAATAATCATTTTAGACCTCTATTCGTTTATTTATTTCCACATAATTATTTCTATGTCATATACTAATGAGGTAGGAGGTTGTGGGCCTCCCTCCGAAGCAGGATTGGTTGCATGTGATGATTCAGTGCGACTACAGTACAGCCAGTAGTCCGCTAAGATTAACCAAGTCCTCCATAGTGAACTTGGTGATTCAAAGTTCTGTGTTTTTATAATGAAACTATATTTCTTATGTCTCATTTACCTGGAAGTCACTCGTCCTCAAACAGGCAAAGACAATACTAAACAGTTAAAGCACCTTTTTTCGCGTCAGATCATACATTGAGCGACGTGTGTTGCTCCCAGATTACTAATCACGTACGACCTTTTCATGAACGGTGATGATGTATTGTGATAAAGAGCACTTTGCAGTTTCTCGGGCAGATTAGCGTACACTCAGCCGTGCACTTACAGCTTCTGTTGCCTGCTGATTAACTGTTGAGGTTCACTGCTGCGACTGCTCCACCTGTCCAGAGCGACAGAAGCATGTTCAAAGTGTCTGTCCTACATATCCTGCTGCTGTTGAGCTGTTTGAAAGGTCAGCTCCTCCTTTTGGCCAAGAGACAAGGAAAGTATTAGTAACTTTCCCCCGATTATGAACAGTCAGTGAAGCATGTGCAGCATCTACAGCTGCGGAGTGATGGAGAATGTCTGCGCCCTGCTGGGCTTTTGAGTGAAAAGATAACATTTTGTTTTTCCTTAATTCAACGCCGCATATGAAAATCCTTATCATCAACGCCCAGTGATTTCCTTCTTAGTGTGAGGAAAATCCTGCAAATGAATAAAACCCGAGGGACTCTGGCTCCTTTCAATGCATTACTGATATCATAACATGGAAATCAACCAATATTGCAACGGCAAGATATTGTGAGAAAAAAATCTTTATAGACAGGAGCTCTGCAGGCTCCACAGGACAATAAGCAATCAGAGACAAAGAATTAGCCTCAGGGACACATTCAAACACTGCAGTTCAATGAAGAAACACTGCTTCCTATTGAGGAACTGGCATTGTTTGCTTGGTGATTTTCTTTAATGTGGTAAAAAAGTGAGACAAAGCAGCGAGGGGACTGTGTGAATGTGCAAGAACAAGTGGAACGCTGCAGGTAATAAAAGTGTTCTTTCACGTTCCGACAGTGTGCGGGAGTCTCCTCCCTACTTGATAATGTTGTTTTTTCTCTTTATGCACCTGTCTTCAGAAATGCAAATATTTATTTTATTTCTTCTAAAAATGACGCAGAGAGGCAGGCTGATCTCTCGTGACTGAGAACAAAGAACATTTTAAGTTGAGCTCCAGTGATGAAGCATTATATGATGATTTACACTGGACTTTATTAACTTTATTTTATTGTCTTTGTTTTTTATTCTGTTTGCACAATATTGAGACAGTGCATGTCTTTACTGAATAAATCCTTGACGCCATTGCATAAACTCAATAACTGTTTTCTAATGTAACAACGAGAATGTCAAGACTTGAGCCCAACAATAGACAATAGACACACACACACACACACACACAGATAAGAAACAGTGTGATACTATGTTTCTTCTTTGGAGCTGTGGCTTTGCTGTTGCTTTGGTGATTATAATATTTATCCCACAGTAGGTGTGATTGGTCGATTCATTTCACAGTTCACACATTGTGTGTTTTTGAGTTTTCCATTAACACAGACTCACTGATGTCTTCATAGCTTCTCACGTGTCTCTGTCACTGCGTGCCGAGATGACAGTGAACAATTCTCACCCGGATCTGACGCCTTGCTGCTTTTCGGCCTCTCCATTTCCCCACTTGGTGCCGTTACATCGCTGCAGAAGAAAATGATATTTGAAAAAAAACAAAAAAAAACTCCAGATGGTAGAAAACCATTTACCAGCTGCTGCCTCAGTCACACCTGTGGATTATAAAAGAAATCTGACAAAAATAGAGCGACAGATTGGTATCAGTGCTCCTCACATTGTGGCTCGACTACAAAGTCCTGACTCAACCAGACAAAAGATAATTTGTAAGGTTTTGCTGTGTCTTCATCTGGACCACTGAGTGTCTCTGAGGTTATCAAGCATGTCCTCCCACTGTAGCCAGGACAGATACGACAACAAACATCGCCAGCGTTGCTCTGCCACCTCTGAACATTTGGCCCTTTCCTGTCAAACTTTTTCACTCCTCTGAACAAAGCTGTCTCTGCACACAAGTGAACAAAGCGGCTGTCAAGAGCGCTTCATGTGTCTCACAAGAGAGCATTTTGTAAAGTATGATATTTTGATGATGGTAAGCGTGTAAAGATGCTTTAGGAAGTCAACAGCTTGAAAACAAATACTACTATGTTAATGTTAATGCACTTAAATGAAGTTATACACTTTTAAATATTATATTTATACATTATATTATTTATATTTTGTCTTATTTATTTACAGCAGATGAGATGCTAACAGGTCAAGTATTCAAGTTATTTTACATGCAAACTGACACCAATGATGAAAAGTCATTTTGGTTTTATAATGTGACTTGAACACAGTGCAGCTGGCTCCAGTAATTCACTGTAAACTACTTTACAGTAGCATATTCATCACAGAATGCGTCACAGATTGCCGCCCGCCACTGAGCTATGACGGCAATGACACACACGTACACACAGATACACAAACACACACAGATGATGAGACCACTGTGCTAGACCAGTGACCCAACCAGGCAGTAAATCCCTCTCGCCCACTGCATGCTGGGATTGATTCCAGCTTCCCGTGACCCTGAGCAGGATGAGCTGATATAGAAAAATGAGAGGGATTGTTGACTGAAAATGGAATCAGGTTAAGCGGTGCTTGCCCTTGCGTAAACACTGAGAATATCCAGGATTTTGGGCTTTACCGTGTACGTGTATCCTTGTGTGCAGAATTACCCGTCTCATCCCACTGACAAACAAATGGATTCTGATCTCTTTATTTCCCCACATCTACCAGAATGAAGACCTCAGTGCACCGACATGATATCTTCTCTGCAGCAGTCCACCAGCCTGGTGCTCGCTGTCATGTCCCACGAGTGTCTCCAGTCCCACATGTCCTCCACACAAACGCTTAATCTCTGGCAACGTTTCCGAGAATGCTTTTTTAAAAGCTCTGGGAATTGTGCAGACAGAAACTCAGTGTAACAGCCAATGGGAAAAAAAACAAAAAACATACGCAGAGACAATGCTGAGAGCGGTTTCTTTTAATCTATTTATATCTCTCTTTTTTGTATGCTGCTGCATGTTACTGAATATATTTCAGCACAATGACAAGCCGTAGGGATTTTAAGTCAATAACTTTTCTCTCTGTCAAAACAAAAGAAAACGCTTTCCCCTGTGTCTTTCCTTTATTCTTAAATGAAGGTTATTATTAAAGGCTGAATCATGTCCTCAAGGTGAAAGTATCATGTAAACCGAGGACTGTATATTAAAGAAGTACAGTGTGTTGTATTATACAGCACAAAATCACTGCGTGGATATTTGTAGCAGTGGGATGGATGGATGGATGGATGGATGGATAGATAGATAGATAGATAGATAGATAGATAGATAGATAGATAGATAGATATTTCTCGCTCTCCTTTAAGCTCCTGACAAGACGTTCATTTTATGGATGGCGCACTCTTTCTTTTAAAAGCACAATCATCAGTGAGGACTTCTTCTTTCTCTTCAGGGAGCATTTGGGAGCATTTGAGCACTTTAGGAGGCTAAAGACACGGTTAAAGCACACACTCTGGAGTGTGATCTCCCATGCTGAAGCACCCCTCACTGTGGCTTGTTACTCTGTAAAGTTTCCATTAGTGGCTGAACACAAAACCAATCTCTACCCTATGGTTTATATACGTGTAGAGCCCGCCTGCACACACCGGTCTCATTAATCATAAACACACATCGCTGAGCCTATTCCAGGAAAGTTAATAGACAGAGAATGTGGGAAAACACAGTAAGCGGCGATCAAACCTCTGCAAGGAGAGAAAGAAGCGAAGAAAACTCAGGTGGAGAACGCGAGAATACGTTGTACATTGCAAAGAGCACACGGGGGTTACAGACGGTGAAACCTGGTAGATGAGGCAAGGGATCAAGTGGTGCTGTACATGCTCAACCACTTACTCATGCAGTTTGTTCAGGACAAACACACAATTTTCTTTAAGTGGTCAGAGAATAAATATTTACAGGTTCTCCTACACGTCCAGTCGTATCACCTCAGAGCATGATTACTGTTGTTGACCAAGTTTGCTTATTCTGGGATAAACATTTTCTGTCATTTATAATGTTACTTTCTAGCGTGGTCAGATTTTAAACTGCAGAGTGGGACAGAAAATCAGCCCCACTTATGTGTCATCCCCTCCTGGTAAGGAGTTGAGCTTTGAAACCGCGGGTCCTGATTTTGTGACCCAGCAGTGACAGATACATGCATTCACCTCCTACTATGATGTCTGACTCCAGAAGTGAAAGAAAGGCAGAATCGTTTCATTTGTTCACCCCTGCACATGGCTTAGATTTGGTTACATTGCCATTTCAAAAATATAATTGATAATTGTGACAATAAAACAAAATTTAACATTATTACAAATTTTAACACATACACACACACACGGAGAGAACATGCAAACTCCATGAAGAAAGGCCCAGGTCGTCTTGCTGCAAAGGCAAGAGTGCTTAGACTATACCCATTTGTCTACATTTTAATAATAATAAAAACTTTTAGAATAAAAAACAGTAAAAGCTTGAAAAACAAGCAGGCAAAATGGGAGCACTGCAGTAAACAACAAAGTTCTCCTCCCTGATTTAAATGAGCTGACAGTTTGTGCACACCTCAGGTGTTTAGAGAGATTGCTCCCCAGAAACTTAAAGCGGCTTCACCCAGCTTGGTTCTCACCCTGGGAACATTGAGTAAACTTGTCCCTGATGACCTGAGGGGTCTGGATGCTTCATACCTAACTAACTCTGAAATGTACCCAAGACCATTCAGTGCCTTGAAGACCAGTAACAGGATTTTAAAATCTGTCCTTTTACACACTGGAAGCCAGTGTAGTGATTTACACGTGTGATATGTAATTACTTTTCTTGTTGTATGTGCCGCATGGAAGATACGGTGAGTTGGGATGAGATGGGGAGCCATATAAGAAGACACTGCTGATCGTTTCGCTCACTTGTGACTGTAACTCTGTGCTTGTCAATAAAAGGGTTATTAAAAAAAAAGAATAAATGATTGTATTGGATGCTACAGTGGCGCAGCTTTGAGATTCTGTTATCGGTGCACGTTCTATGATTTGATAAAATGCAATTTCAAATTTTTAGAGATAATAAGGTGAACACTGACATAGAGGGCGACTCATATGTTTTTATCTATCGCTCGTGCCAATCTTTTGATATCAGGGCAGCCAATAGCTGGTATATAATTTTCTTTTTTCCCAGCCATCTGATAAAATATTAAAGTATAATAATAATGATGATGAAAAAGCAAAATTGCTCAACTTAAAATAACATTTATTGAGAAACACTTACACAAGTGTAATTTGTGTATTTTAAATAAAAGTAAACTACATATTAAATGCGTTCAACAGTCCATCAAAAAATCTTAAAAAAAACAAACTAGCAGCAAGTTTCTCATAACAATGTGTAAACTTAAATAAATCTTTCTATTACTAATTCTTTCTATGGATCACATAAATGTCATTACATTACATTACATTACATGTCATTTAGCAGACGCTTTTATCCAAAGCGACTTACAATAGGTGCATTTAAACACATAAATGGCGGCTGACTTACTAAGGGCAGAAATGCACGAGATATCAGTCAAAATGTGACAGATATATAACTAAATCATTGGCTTCTGTCCCGTCTCACATGGAGAAATGAACAGAGACAGACGGTGGCCTCACCCTGCCTTTGATCTGTATGTAGGTTACCGGGGCAACCATGGTAGTAAGACACTCTTGAATGTTCTTTTTAGAAGAACACACCAGTGTGTGAAGTGTTGTCATTGACATTGGATAAGAAATGCTAAGGAAATGGAAACGGCTACAGGTTCTCTAAGAAGTTTCTAGTAAGAAATAAAGGGCAGATTAATGAAATAATAATGATCACACTGAAGTGTCTGCGCTGCGGAGAATCAGCTCTGTGAGAAATCCAGATCTGAGCAGGAGCAAACTCATGTGCATGTGCAGCTTTAGAGTATAGCTTAGCGTGCTTTCAGGTCACAGCTCATTACAACGTTGGTTACAGCGAGTCAAGCAGTTATTTCATCATAGCCTGAGAGGCGTTTGAGCCTGAACGCCCAGTTTGACCAGAGAAGACACACCAGCGAGCAGGGATGAGTTGATGGACACATCAAGCACGATCAAGTCACCCGGAGAAATGAACGGCCGTCATGGTGAGAGGGAGGGAGAGAATAAAATCCAGAATAGACGTGATACTTCAACTTTTAATACACTTTGAGTGACGCAATGTACTATATAAATAATGACAGGAGTAAATCTGTGCATAATAAAACATTCCTGATCACTTTTACTGTAACACCTAATATTAATTTCAATAGGTAAAACAAGATACCAGGATAATATTAGGATAATAGGTGTGAATCACAGGCTACCTCAAGATATGATACGATACATGGTCCACGATGCCAATGATATCACAATACAATAATTCTGCGATAATCAATATATTGCAAGACAATCATATAGCATCTATGTATTGAACGTGGATGGGGGCATCTCTCAACGTATCTTTCCCCGCCATTATCTCGCCAGGTAACTTCCGCCCAAGCAGTGTCGCCGTGAGGAGACATGAAGTAGTGATGCCCGGAAACTGGCAGGGGCTGTTGACTTTAGAATGCCTTCATTTATTCATTAAAACATCCATATTTGCCCTGACATATCGATTATTAAATATCTTTAATAATAGATATAGAATAGAATAGAATGGAAACCTTCATTATCATTGTACAAGACAGTGATATTAGAGGTGGACTCATGCATTTAAAAAGGCTTGCATGTATTCAGTGATCCTGTCTGTGTTATTGACTGATCATTTAACACTTCTGAAATCCCATCATAGAAAACTGCACCTTGAAAAATAAGCTATACTTGCTTATTTTAATATCTATAATTTGAGTGAAATGTATAACGTGTCTGTATCAACAGACAGGGATGTGCTGCTCCATCATTTGTGGTCTGGTGGTTTTTGTGAGTGTGACCTGAGACCAAGTCACTTTCCTGGCATGAATTATTGTCTCATTTCTGCCTCTGGCATATTATGTCACTGAGGAATCACAATAACACTGAGTCATGGGCTTTCTTGATCTCTCCTGTTCTCAGAATTTCTCTTTGACACAAAGGACAATGTTTTAAATCGTGAGAGTAAAGAGCAGCGTTGTGCACCGTCTACTGATATTGGTATTGGATCACAGTATTATTTACACACAAAACATAAGGGTACACAACAAATAAAGCACATCATCAGTGCATGCTTGTCAAAAATAATGATTAAAACAAAGTCATTAGGATCATCAAGTGTCATAATCCGTGAGTGCAGAGCTGAGCAGCTTTTTGCAGACTTAATGAGTTGTTTTTGAAAGTAGACGTAATAGAGCTGTAGCTCCTCACGACAGCAGACAGACACTAATTTGCAGCACAATGCTGACTTCCCAAATTGGAGTGCGATAAAATGGTATAGCACAATGCAGTATAGAAGATGTCAGCTTATTTTTCAGACCCGTGTCAAGATACACAGCACGTTTCATATTACGACAAGTAAAGTAAAAAGATTATGTGGCCAAAATAAATTAGAAATTGATGTAAACAACACATTGGCACAGTCTAGCTTGCGATAATTAATATATGAGAAGCCATCTTAAATAGCAGCAGCTGTGAGCCTGTGGTTAATAGCACAGACACACCTATGCATGCATGAAGACACGCAATAATGAATTAATAATTGGTCAAAGATGTAGTTCTTCAAAGAATTAGCGGCAGAGAAGATTACTGTGTCCAAACAGCCCGGAAAAAAAATCAATTTGATTTGAGTCACGCCACTGGAAAAAAATCTGAGACGAGTCCATTCAGCCTGGTAATCTGAAAGACAATATTGTAGATTCAGATGCTCAAGTTTGTTTGTTTTTTGGGTGAAAACACACCACATTAATATTTAATAATGATTCATTTAATATGAAATTGTAATAAAAATGAATTGAAGCCCTAAAAAGTTATATAGCTATAGTAAATAGCTATATGCTCGAGGCAGAGCCCTGAGGACAGACCATGGGGGTCCATTGTCCTGTGGTTCGGTTGGTCCAGCGACAGGCAGGATGCAGGCCAGTGGTCAAAGCAAACAGCATTATCAGTGTGTATACACAACAGATCGCCACAGGACCTTTGGCCCAAACACAAGATGAAGAAAACATCCTCCTCAGGAACTGTCATACACACACACAGAGAGAGAGATGTGTGCATGTGAGCCGTTACATTAGGATCAAAGTGTTTGTGTGTATGTGTACGCATGTGTGCACGTGTGAATCTAATAAAGGCCACCTGCTGACAGTGAGGACCAGAGTTGCCTGATGCTCACACATCATCCAAATGAAGAGCATGTCTTCCATTTATACAGCTCATTAAAAACAAGAGTCGAGCCAAGAAGTTTAGACAACGTAAAAAAAGATCATCATTAAGTCACCCTCATCCTGAGTTCCTAAAGGAGTACAACAGGGAGTCATCATTATGTAGTGAGAGTTGGGAATAAATTAATTTGTTACTTCCAGTCTGTACACCACGTCTCTATGAATATTCATGAAGGAGCAAATCCTAAATCCTTAGCGCTCACTGGTTTAGCTGGAAGCTCTTGGAGCGTTCAAATTGAATGCTGAAATGAATGTGATAATTATACAAATTCAAATAAACCCGTTTGTTTTCACTGAGACTGTGTCCCACACTACACACATACACATATATAGGTAAGCTGTGGTTGTGGATCAAATGCTAAATTTAAATATTTTATCCCTTCAGTATCAATCCAACTGTGTGAACCCGGAGTGTTTCAGTCCCAGCTTGTCGAGTTGAATAATGGAACATAAACATGACTTGTGTCACCAACGCAAGGTCAGTGACAGCTTTGTGAATCATGCGCCACGCCTCCTTCCGACGTCGTTACTCGGCAGGACGGAGAAAGATGATTAACATGCTGGCAAACAGGGGATTTGTTTATCCCACCACAGCTGTATTTTTCCACTCTTACTTCCTGTTCCCAACAACACGATAGAGGGAATTTAATGCCGAACATGTCCGCAGTGACTGAGGTCATCGAAGATGTTGCGTTCAGCGCCGTAAATCACGGTCGAGCTGTTTCAAAGGTTCCTCAAGGATGTCTCACAGCGGCCTCGTGTAAACTGATCCTAGTCGTGTGAAGTTGCGTGTGGACACACATTAACACATTAACATTTTAAAAGAGACTAAATGCTGATGCACAGCAGCAAAAGGAAGCAGACTGAAGGAGACATGCAGACTCCACATACCGTAGAAATGGATGCAGTCTCCACTGCAGAGGTTGTGATTGGACACTCTGAATTGACCATAAGTGTGAATGTGAATGGTTCTTCATCTCTGTATGTTGGTGCTGCCCTTGTCCAATGATTGGCCCCAGCCCTCCATGAACCTCATGTGGAGGATTAAGTGTTAGACAGTGAAGAAAGTTTCAAAATGAACTCCCGTAGCTGTGAGATTTGTGAATTAACTGTCACCAGGTCGGCTTCTGAAAGCAGAAATTCATAGGCACCTATTGGACTGTACTAGCTTTCAATCACATCATGTCCACTAATATGTGCCCTGCTTTCTGATTTCCTTGTAAACGCCAGAATTTACATGTTCTATAGAGCTCTGGTAGCCGACATCAGGCAACATTTGGAATCAAAACAACCCCATTTTGGCAGGAAGGCACGCTGTTCGAATACCTGCCAAAATTTATATCAAGTCATTTGTCAGGCAACTCATGTCTTTATGTAGACAGATGTAAAAGTAACAGTTGGAGAAAAGCAAAGGGAGATCAGCAGAGGTGGATCACTGCCAGAAAACATAGTTTGTCAGTTTATCAGAAATTTGAAGATGTCAGGATACTTGCAGGTTTGAAATAATGTCCGCGCTTGCTGCTCTCATACTCCACAGGGACGTTATAGGGGTGAGATGCATGTATAGCATTTAAGCCCAAAATGTTCAGTGATGTTATAAATCAAGTGAGAACTGGGCTCTTTTACCCAGAGACTTCCTTTGAAAAGTCGTTCTTTCTGCAACCAGCAGAATCTCCCACTGCGACTTCCATCTCCCTTTCCACGCTTCACTTTCACTCAAACCAGAAGGCTGAGATCACAAAATCACAAGCAGCTCTCACAAACTTAAGTGACTCATTTTTAGAATATACCATCACATACCTTTGTGAAACACAGTTGTCCTTCATGTCAGCCACAAAAACAAACAGGAAACTCTTTCCCTCCCACAGAGATCCTTCACACAATGACGATAGTTATGAAAGGCCTCCCCTCATCATGTACTGTGCTTATTATTTCTGCCTTACAACTGGTAACATGAGCCTTCATGTGTGAGTGACCGAGTGTGATGGAGTCAATGTCAACAGTTCATGGTTTACTTTACATGAGACCTCAGTGAAATGGTTGAGCTCCTCGCAACAACTTGTTAACCATCCAGGAAGTTTTGCTAAGACGTGTGAATAAAGAGGCGATAGATGAGAGATGAACGTGTGAGGAAACATTGTCTTAGACTACAAAAGACACAAATTTAGGACAAAGGTGGCACCAGCGCCCCCTGCAATGCTCATGTGTAGGACGGACAAACTACAGCTTTGAAACCTTTTTTATTCAAACAAGCACTTCAGTGGTGACATTTATACTAACATCCAGGAAAAATATGTATAATACAGTGACTTTATTACCAATGACCCAAAATCAGCTGTTGTTGAACTGCAGGTGTAAACCTAAATTATTTATATCATAACATCAGCTGTGTCAAAATTGTTTTGCCTCTGATCACAATCCGGCAACAGATAATGATTTTCAACAAGACACAATTGGAAATGTTTTAGTTTAATGGAAAAAAAATGGAAAAGGGTCACAAATGACACCTGTTATCATTTTATGACCGTGGAGTAAATTGCCTGCAGCTTAATAATGAGTATTGCTGTGCTATATGGATGTCAAAGTGTCAGGTAATAAAAGGTTTTCATGTAGCATCAGGAGCAGCATCTGTCATCTCACCGAAACGAGACGCCAAAGTACAAATCTGCTTCCGACAGTCAGCAAAATGTCAGACCAACGTTTTCAAACAACACTCTGCTCAACAGCCAGATCAGATCCTGCTGTGGACAAACTTTGAAACCTGAGGTGGAAACTTTCTGCCTGCTTTTTACTCCTGATCCAGAAAAAGACTCACAGTGTTGATGGATTAAGGACAGTAGAATTATAGTTACAAGTACCATTAGTAAACCTTAGTTATGTTACTGTCGTGTATATTCACTGATGGCCGGTCCTCACCGGCCTCGTCATCCAGAAAAAAACATGGGAAATGTTGCATTTGTATATTCTGTGTAAAAGAAAATATTTGACTGTTAGATTTTGGCAAATAGCTCCACAAATGTCCTTGCTCTTAAAGCTCCAGTGCATCACTTTTATGACCCTCCTGAGGAATTCTTCATAATTACCAAAACACTGCCAGTGCTTTTATCGGCGTCCTGCTACTTACTACTATTTACTACATGCTTACTCGAGCTATGTTGTTGTTGTGTGCCTTCCTCGCCTTTGTCAGTGTTGACTTTAAACAAATCACTTTGCGCAGTCACGACCCAGCTCAGGGCCATGTCAAAATAAAGCAGAGTAAGAAAAAAAGTCATTTATTTTACACTAAACAGAATCTGTCGTTAATAAGCAACCAAAACTTTGCAGCTGCAGTCTCACTGAATTACTAAAAAAAATAAAAAATCCAAACAAAGGTAATGGATTACCAGCTTTTCCCTCACAGCAGTTTTGCTGTTCAATAAAATACAATAAAAACTTTTTGTCTGGGTAAATATCCCATTTCTTCCCCTGACGACTACACAAAGCTGCTTTACTCATTCACATGCTGCCAGCACAGCCGTCAGGAGTAAAATGTAAAAGTGTCTTGCCCAAGGACAAATCTGCATGTAAACTAGCAGAGCTGAGAATCGAACGCACAACCCTCAAGTTGAAAGACATCTGGTCCCGTTTTGTCTGCGTGTCATTGAAAACGCACATGAATGACCTCTGAATCAACAGAGTACCACACGGCAGCTTCAAGTGTTTGAGGGTAAAATCCAACGCGTGACAAACTGAGCAACAGCGGCATGTTTGCCAAGCGACAGATGCCATTCTGAAACCACGTCAAGACTAAAATGTAGCAGCATTTTTTTTTATATTTACTCTTAAGGTGTCATCAGCACATAATCCCAGTGGGATTCAACCATATGACACATTGGGTTTTAATCCATTTTAAGCTGTTGTGAGGACACACAGGTGTGTTATGATGCCATGTTCTTTCTTTTTTTTGACAGTCAGAGACAAATGTCATCACCTTCATTTTCCTCATTTCAGACAAAAGTGCCACAACACTATGACATTGATATGCACCTCTGAAAGCATGTAAATATCTAATGTCATGTAGGTTCTGAAACATGAGCTCACACGTTGTCTGTGGTTTGCAGAAATATACAAAAGCAACGTCTGCTCCTGAAGGCTGCGTCGGCCTCCTCACTGTGTCAGAGAGGAGCTTCGTCTTTGTTGTTAACACAGGAAACGCATTAAGCTTTCAGGTCTCATAAGAAGCTTGTTTAATGTAAGTGAGTTTTTATTCAGCTTCATTTATGACAGCGCAGACTTTTAAACACTCTACACAGTCTGGCCTGTCACAGGAGACACAGTCGGTACTTCGTGAGACATTCAGACGGTGGAGGAGAGGCTTCCTGCCAACAAACGTCACCCATCATCATATATAACTTTATCCATAATGAAATCATCCAGTTACTCTCAGAGGTTCCTCGCTGCTGCTGCAGTGTTCCGTTTGTTCAGGCTTTGGTTTAAGCACAAAGAACTTGTGCCACTGACACATCAGTGACTTCAGTGTCTCTTTGTCCTTTGCAGTAACACACACACGTGTTTGTGCAGCATTTAAAGTGAGGACACTCAGACATAATGCCTTCCCTAGCCTCCTGACCTTAACCTTAACTATCACAACTAGATGCCTAACCTAAACGTAGTTGTATCCCTAACCTTAAATCCAAGCCTGAGTGTATCACTGACGACGCATTTGCACCTTCACGTTGCCGTAGTTACGGTTTGTGTTAAAAAAAATCAACGGTTTCTGAAAGCTGAGAAGTTGCACGTCAAAGCCAACATGTGTAATATTATTGCAGTAATTCCACTCACGTTCTTTCAGGAAGCAGAAAAATCAACGTCTTTGTCGCCAGAGAGGAGAGAGTGGGAAGAATACCTGTACATAGTTTGTTAGTTTAGTTTAGTTTGTTCAAATTTCAAATTTAACATGCAAAATCTAGTGTTTGTGTACAACTGCGATGTTACTCTAAATTCTTCGTTTTAAACAGTTTAAAACAGTACTTTAACACCCAGTAATTGTAAATAACTGCCAGATATTGGAGGTTATTCTGCGACAACTGGACAAAAGCACTTTGTTACATTTACAGGACATTTTCTAGTGAAAGTGGTGACAGAATGTGAGGACCAGCTAGAAAGTGTCCTCACTTTCCCGAAATGTCCTCACCTCTTAGGTCTATAAGTAGTTGTGTTTCTCTCTCTTTATATGCAAAACTGTACAAGTCACCACCACGAGTCCTGTATGTCACTCAAACCAGGTTCTAGGCTTGTTGCCATGGAAACCTGCTGCACTCAGTGACTGACTCAAGTCCTTTGGGTGAGTGAAGTGAAAAATGCATTTGTATAATATTTATAAGGCTCGACTGGATAATGGTCACCACTAACCAGCTCTCCCAGCCCCATTTCTTTATGCTGCTCTAAGGAGCATGATGGAGTGTTTCTTTTCTCTCTGGAAATGAAGTTCTTACATCTTTCATTTCAGTAAAAATAATCAAATCAGCATCCATGTGTATATATATATATATATATATATATACATATATATAGAGAGAGAGAGTAGTGTACAGAGGTGGAAAGTATATGAATTACATTTACTGGTGTTGGAGTAGGTTTTTAAATTTGCATTTTTGACCATGACCCATTTTGACTGATTCATTATGCATTTACATATTTTATTTTGTCAGCACTTTGATTTGTAAAGGTTTCATCAACAACAATTCATGTGAGAATTGTGTCCCCTCGTCCTACAAAAAAGAACTCCGACCTTGTTAAACGAGTAACTAAGTAACTTTTACTCTGAGTAAATTTTAAACAAGCTACTTTTTTACTTCTGGTATATTACTTTTAGTGGTAATTTTATTTAATATTTCAGTTCTCTTTCCACCTCTGATAGTGGCGTATAGAACAGATCCAAACCACCACATACAAGATAAGCAGTGCATGAAGTTAAATGAGTAGATTGTCTGACTCTTCACTTCAACAGCGCTGTGATACAGTGACGATGTGTAGACATCAAAAGGAGGACAGCATTACTTTGACTGGGTTCTTCGACGCAGTACAGAATCCACAATACCCACGGGGAACATGTTTGACTTTGGGCTAAGAATAGACGCAGTTCAAGACAATTCTCACTTTGGTTTAACAAGGACTGCATGGCTCACAATGGCCCTTGGAACCCCATATTTCCACAGTAATACCCAAGAGATGCTCCAAGGAAATCAAGCATAGGCCTTTGTCAAAGCACATGCGGGCTGGATGGGCAAACTCCCATGACCCCTCCAGTAGCCTTTAAAGGATAGAATGACTTGTTTTGTCTATGCCTCCTTCCCAGCACCCCGGCGATGCGGAGCAGCATAACACCCCCAATAAGCTCAAGTTCAACGTCCACACACCTCTTGTGAAAATGGCAAAGAAACAAGTCACAGTCCACAGGTTCCGTGTTTAACCTCCATATGACATTTAAAGGCGTGTCAACCGAAAATGACACAGAAGACACTTCTGCATCCCACGATGGATCCGGTTCTAAACAAGTTCCTCCAAGTGTCAAACCTTGTCCAAGTATATAATGTCCAAGACATGCAGATGTTTTTGAGTCAACCTCACTACTCAGGGACACCTTCTTAGAACAAGAACTGGGAGGGAAGTCAGCTGGTGACGAATGTTGCTCTTCTTCATTTGCATAGTAAGCTTCCAATTTGGACCTTTAAGACAAAAGGTGAAATAATACTACTGTAGACTTTCTAGTTTGCTGGATTAAATAGATAAGATTTTTTGAAGAGAAGATGATCTCATCTCCATCTTCAGTGGTGGCCTATTATAGCAGCCGTCACTTTTCAAGCCTTTTCTTTTTGTCTTCTCAAAAAGGGACGTCACTTAGTTCAGCACAAAACGGCACAAACTGAAATTCAAACTCAGGAAACTGTGCTTTGTGTGTATCATTGTGGAAAACAGATAACATCTTTATCAATCACAACCATAGTTATATTTGTCCATCTATGGCCAACTATCCTGATCTTAAATGAGCTTCAGCCTCATCCACAGAGAACAGAACTAAAGGTTCTAAAAACACACAAAAAAAGATATAAAGATTCTTCTCTGCTCTCAGAGAAACCGGTTTTCCATCATTCCACCATTTCAGCACCAGAATGATAGAAAACCTGAGTCAAGCACAATTTCATCGTGTAGCACAACAAAATTGCTTTTGTGACAACCTCAGAGGTCCCTTAAGATCCCAAAGGCATGAGGGGGAAAAAGCTGAGTTCAAATTGAGCACACTAACGACAGAGACATAGAAAATAGGAGTTTAAAAATAGAGCAATCATATGTTCAAAAACACTGGTGAGGATTGAGAGTTCAAGTAACCGGCACGGATTATTATAGCACATGTACGCAGCGCCATACATTAAAAATGTACATGTTCAGAGAGAGGTTATGAGTGAGGAGATAATAAGTTACGTGAGTAACCTACAACAAATCCAAACTACACAACTCCACCAACACACGCATATTATCACGCACATACCTGACCCTTTGGTAAATAATAAATATTCTATCAGGCACCTGTAGTCATAATCCAGCTGTTTGTTTAAAGAGCTTTAACATCATACAGTTACCATCTCACAGCATTGGTTGCCTGGTAACAGGCCATTAATGAGGCTTTTATCGGAGGCAAATAAGATAAGCAACAACACCATTGGACTGTGATGACGTGTACACTGTGTATTGAATGAATAGCTTTCTTGTTCGAGTGTATCACAAGAACAAAAATGTGACTTTGACTGGGTTCTTAAATATGGCACAAAAATCCATAATAGCCACAAGGAGAATGTTTGACTTTCTGCTAAGAACAGAGACAGTTTCACTTTTTAGAAAACTAAATAAAATTTTAACTTTAATCCTGCTCTATCGCTCCCCTCACCTGCTCGGTCCCATCCTTAACTGTGTTACGCAACACAAACTAAAGCAGCCACGCTCTTCCTTGTGTGGTGTGAGGGGATTATTTTCCCTTGCTTCAGTGTGACTCATTTGAATCCCTGTCCTCCCTCAGTCACTATTTCTGTCTCCTGCTGCTGCTGCTGCTCCTCAGGCAGGGGAGTGTGTGATGATGTGAGGGAGAAACCGCTGCTGCTCCACACCACACTCACTTCTAATTACTATTAATAATAATGTGAGTAAGAGCGTATTGGGGTTACAAACGTGTGTGTGTGTTTGTGCACGTGTGTACAGGAAGACGGAGCAGGAGGAAACTCTTTTTTTAGAAAAAGGCTCCTTTGAATCTACGTTTGTGTTGGTGTGAGCAGGATGCAACACCCAGAATACAACAGTGCACAAAGACGTCATAGGAAAAAAAGTGAAACTGACTCCCAAGGTTATACGGACGCTCGGAGATGCTCATACACACTTCTTCCTGACAAAGTTCAGACGGTCAGACTGTGAGTCAGGTTCTGTGCTGATCAAATCTTGAAAAGGACCAACTTCAAAACAGGACATTGTCTGAACTGCAAACAAACTTCAGCGAAGAGTGATTTTGCTCATAGTTGGTGACATTTGTCAGGAAATGATTGTAAGAAAATGTAGTTCCATACTGATGAACATCCCAGCAAATTCAAACGACTGTACTAAATATACTGCTTCAGCTCATGTATCACGCTGTGTGATTGTAGAGGCAACACACGTTTGATATATGGATTTCTGTGACTTGACCGACAGGTGCGAGTTTAGCAGTGACTGTAACCAGAGGTTTGGACGCACACCAGCACTTCTGCTCTGGAAAATTCACTCACTTGATGATCCACTGATGCATATTTACTCCAAATGTTTTTCCATCTAAAGAGCCAACAACAACCATGACAATGTCCAGTAGCAGGATGTATTATCAGCTGAGCGAGGACTTGTCAGCATGTGGAACGCTGTCAGGAGAGTGTTTCTCTCCAACAGACAGGAAGTTGACTCACACCTATTGACCCAGTTTTCAAATGCAAGTCCTTAAAATGTCATTGCGTCGTTTTACAGATTAAGATTCAGGGATTAAACTTCTATAACTATGATGTTTGGAGGTTCTTCGATTTCTGTCAATTGTTTTTGTAAAAACAAAATGTAAAACCAGAAAGAACCCCGAGGGATTTAACTACATTTCAAGCTAAATGAATTTTTATGAGCCATTGCAGAGCAGAGAGATGGTTATGGCATTTATCTCACGCGTCCCTGTTTTGTGGGACACACAATGGCGCGGTGGTTAGCAATGGTGGCTGACAGCAAGAATCCCAATTTGACTGTGACCTTTCTGTGCTTGCATTTTGTCCCCATGTCAGTGGGTTCGGTCTTTGTTCTTCAGCTCCTATTAACAATCGAGAGATGGGCAGACGGGCTTAGGTTAATTGGCTGTAAATGTGTGTATTTTCTGCACTCACTGAGACATAACTGTGTGTTAATGGAACTATGTGTGGCGGAATAAAATCAGTCATTTAGCCCACGTTAGGGCTCACCCCAGACTAAGGACACGGATTCAAAAGCACTTGAGATGAGACGTGATTCCAAAAATAAGCTAATATTTTATTCACAATTATTAAAAAATACCCATCGATAAAAATATTCATTTGTGACAGTATTTGCACACACTACTCTACCTGCCCGCAAAGCTCAGCTTAGCAAAACACAAAGCCCGGGCCAGGGCTGGGGGCCTAGTGCGACTGGAGAAAATCTGAGAAGAAAAAGGGAACCTAATGTACACCCCAGTGATTACCGTCAACCATCCGCATGACACCCAAGTGCTGTATAGTTGAGGGACCAATGACAAACACCACCACCAGGGAGCCAACCGCCATCTGCCCCACAGCTCCTGCGCTGCAACGAGACACAGAAATGATCATAGAAGTCAACTCGAGCAGCTCACAATTCCACACACATACCCAAATGGAAGAGAATAAATGAAAAGAAACAGAAAAGAAACCAAACAATAACATGCACAAACACAATCTAAATCATTTCACAAGGCAATCTAAAGAACAAAACAAAAATAATCAAACCAAATTAATCAAAACGAGAGAACATGCATTAGTTCAAATCAAAACACTTAGTCAAAAATAAACACAGGACACACAAGCAACCAAACAAAAATAATACAAACTAATAACAAGCAAAAACAATAGTCATAACTATAATTGAAACTATCAGATAAAGTTGCAGTAGTAAGAGGGAGACAGAACAGCAGTCAGCCACAGCTTGGAGGCTGAGGATGATACAGGGCCAAGTGAGCAGAGCGCAATAATACTCAAACTATACTGAAACACACAAAGATCAGCCTGCATATACAGTACACACCAGAGTAGAGCAGCAGTGCTACCAACAACTAGAGACCAAAAAGCCATTCAGTCAGCGGCCCAACAAGAGCTACCAGCTGCAACTAACGATTATCTTCATAATCGATTAATCTGTCAATTATTTACCCGATTCATTCATTTGGTCCATAAAATATCACAAAACCTTAAAGAAAATGTTGATTAGTGTCCGTCAAACCTGGAAATGATGATGATCTCAAATGTATTGTTTTCTCCACAAACCAAAATGATTAACTTTTAGTGATTTATTTGTTGATAACTGAAGAAAATACTCACATTTAAGAAGCTTAAACAAACGGAAATCTTGTTTTAATCATGAAAAAAAGCTTTGAACCGATGATCAAAATAGTTGTGGATTGGGCCAGAGCATAATGTAGTCAGCTTACCTTGCAGCACCGATGTGTTCACCCACAGTGGAGGGAGCACATTACATTACATTACATTACATGTCATTTAGCAGACGCTTTTATCCAAAGCGACTTACAATGGAATCAAGTACAATTAGCCAGGGGTGGAATCGAACTTGCGACCATGATGTCTTTGGTACACAAGGTAGGGTCTTAACCACTGAGCCACTCCACCCCAGCGAGCTGAAGCACGCTTCAGCTCCGCGAGGACAACACAGCAGACTCTGCAAAACAACAGAGTGGAAGCAAGTGTGACGCCACTACCACTCACCGCGACGTCACAACCGTACACAAGCATTACCTACCGCATAACCAGGGAGTATGGATCACAAGTCTACCGGTCACAGCCACGCCAAACATAACGCTGACGCACATCAGAGGCGCAGTCACCTGCCCATATATATATATATATATATATATACCAGTGGGCGGCACTGCCCAGTAATGACGCACTGATGGCTGATTGTGTCTGATGATTTCAGTGCACGCGTAAAGAATGCGGGTCACTCGGAATCAGCCAATCCCACTGAGCCTCAGAATGAGAAATAAAGGTGAATCATGTGACTTTGAGTGTGGCATGGTGGTTGAATTTAAAGTTGCTGGTGACTGTATGACACTGAATGTTGGCCCTGTGCTAGAAGGCTGAGACTGGCTTCAGCGCTCCCTCGACAACTCTTACAGATAAGCAGCAGTCGAGTATAAATGAGTGCTTTTTTTTAATTAACCATCTCTTCAGCTTTTTGAACCCTTCTCTCTCTTGAGACAAGAAAAATTCAGACAAAAAAAAAAGTGCATTGTGCATATTGTCAGCGAGAATGATGAAACAATGACAGACGTTATTCTTACGGAAGAAACGTGAGACTTCACGCGTTGTGCTAATGCTGTCATTAGGAAAAATGATGCAAGACGTTGCAAAAGAGTTGAAAATGGGCCCTCGACACACACACAATGTCTGTGCTTATCACATGATATGTGTATGTGTGTGTGAGAGACACAGTCCAGCTGTCTGGATTTCAGCAGCAGCAGAGTTGGATAGAGAAGGGCACAGGGATCACTCGGGGAAAGGAGAAGAGAGGAGGAGGAGGGGGAGGAGGACCACGACGATGTGGAGCAGAGGCAGGGTAAGAAAAATATGAGAAAGGTGAAAGCAGGAAAGAGGGCTAGAGTGTGACAGTTAAATGTCAACACTGGGCAACGGGGGACAAGCACAGGAGACGGTGATCTAAAGATGAAGACACAAAGAGGAAACAGAGCCTTAAGGCCTTTGCTCATCAATGTGAATAAAAGATACAGACTCAAGTCATTTGACTTAATAATAGAAAAAAGAAACGAAAACCTGTATTCAGACACTGTATGAGAAAGTATTCCCATGACCGCTGAAGGAAAGACTGAATGTCAGGCAGTTTAATGATTTGAGGATGTCCCTGCTTATTTGTAAATTATTATTTTAATGTTACATGTTAACAATAAGCATTGAGATTGGTTAGATGTGTAGTCATCAGAAGCAAAATTCTAAAAAAAACATTATAGTGACCTGAGAGAATCGTGTGGAGCTTTTAGAGAATAAAATAAAAATATTTTTTTTTTTAGCACCATCTCTCCTTTTCTTTCAGACATTACATTCCATTACATTCCACTCAACATCCCTGCCTTTACAGTCACCTGGTTGTTGTTGTTATTATTATTATTATTATTATCAGCAGAGAATTTTCATCCAACTCTGTCTGTAGATCCTCAGAAGCCTTGGAGCTTCATTTATGTACAAAAGGTTGTTTCGGTGGAACGCCCACTATGCAATCTGTCCAACACCAGACACATTAAATATTGCTTGTTTATTCATTTATTTATTACCTAAGACATTTTTTTAGAGAACAGCATTAGTTTAATGGAAAGATGTCGCCAGACACACAACAAAATGATTCATTAATTCATGCAACTAACAGCTGTACCTTAAGGGTTTCTGGCTGTTTGGTCGTAAAATGGCATGAAGCAAAAAAGTGAAATGATATTTTTATTAGAAGAAGGGCTCCCACTTTATTTTCAGACTGAAAAACTGTGACACTCAATAGAAAGGAACATTTTCACAGTGGTTTTTTTTAGTTCCTCACCTCAACCTCTGTTCACGCAGTCATACTTTATTTCCTGCAGTCGTAGTCTGGGCCACTGTCACTCAGAAGGACGCAGCCTATGTAGTCTGCATTCACCAGGAAACCAGAGGTGACTGTTGAGAGGAGGTGTCAGCAAAAGCAGAAGATCCACATAGAGTGGGACAGAGTAAGAAGTTGAAGTGGGAACGAAAGAGTGGTTTACGGGGGCAGAGGAGACAGTGGGAACTTAAGACTGGGAGGATGTCCTGTTTGGGTCATGTGCTTCTTACTGTGGGAAACAGAATGTGTTCATGTATGTGTGGTCTGGTTTAGCCAAGACTGGGACCCATTGTTCTTGTGTTCTGTAATTTATTAAAGCTTTATGGGGAGCAGGGGGTGGTCACACTGCATGTCAAATTACTGTAAGCCAATACAGCGTCCCCACAAATATATATAGGACTTCTAAGTGTTTGTGTGTGTGTGATTAATTATAAAACTAAAACATAACATTTGACCTGTGTAGAGATTTGTCATCCATGAGACGAGGAGTAGCAGCTAATAAACAAAAGTAAAAGTAAAGACCGGAGCTTTTTGAAGTCATTTACAACAGTAAAGCAAATAAAATGTTTCAGGCTCTCTCTGTGATTCCCTTTGCTGTCAAACCCTGACACATCATTTCCATGCAAGATATACACAGAAACACCGGGAAAGGAAACAGAAAGACTTAAGTATAATATGGTCATTGTAATGTGAGGAAGGCTCCAGCTCCAGAGTCGGCAAGTTTCACTCTCTTCATGCTTCATTTACATCAGTCTTCGCAGCGACTGTAACTCCTCGTCAAAGCATTAAAATTTTATTTTCCAGCATTTTCATTTTTCATGTGCACAAAAGACGGAAACTCATTTTTATAGATAAACCAAATTGTGTTTTCCATCTAATGTTCTTGCAGGTGGTGACTCACTGAACTATTCCATACACAGTTAGGTCCATGGCTATGGCTGTAAATGTCCTTTGCCTAGAATTCACCATATTTTTGTTGCTTATTCTTTCGTGTTCCAGTTTATTCTCAGAGTATTCAGACCCCTGTAGCGACTCTTTTTCAAAAAAGCAAATCTAGCGACTTCTTCCTGGTGTTATTGGAGACTTTTGGAGACGTGGAAGCACGTATTGCTTTATTTCTCAGTGAGCAGCGGATGCTGCCGTGGGACCCTCCCCTGTCCCAAAGCAATCACAGGTGGTTGTTGGTGAGAATGGCAAATATGCAAATTAGGCGATGACTATAGCTACTTTCCTTACAGAGGAGTTGGCACCACTGCCTGTCCCTAAATACCCCAGACTCCTCTGTTAAACGTTGAGATTTTGGACATTTCCTAGTTCCTTTAACTGATCTACACTCTGACATTGCTTGGTTTGATTCTTGTGTTGGACGTCGTTCTATTGACTCTTCCAGTGACGTCACTCCCTGATCAATATTTCATATTTTAGTATCGGCTCAGCTCACTTGGAATCTCATCACAACAGGTACTAAAAAAAGCACCAGGATATGCTATTACTGTTGCCATGACTTATAATAGACTGTACAATATATCACATCTCTACATAGATGATTTTGAATATGAGAAAACAAAGGCACTTGTCAAAGGGCAGAGGCATTATGTGTTGTTTTTATAGCTTATTGAACTGTGCCTTTTTATTATTATTATGTTTTTTATTTGTATTGTTTGCATGTTTTCATGCAGTGTTGTTGTAAAGCATGCTCTTATTTTGGTCTGCCGGTTATCAGATCACCCAATAAAAATCACCTGTCTTCAGTATAAATACAAAAAAGGTTCAGTATGAATCAATATAAATCTCGTGCAAAGTGCAAACATACTTTGTGCTTCAGATTTGTGAACTGGTCTCTCATGTTTTAACCCGTTTTAACCCATTTTTATCATGAAAACAATCGATAAAGGCTGATTTGAAACTTACCATCTGATTCCACCATTATGCTTTATGGTAGAGCATAAGAAACAGTCTGCAGCCTTGAAAAGCCTCAGCAGAGCCACAGAACTCTGCGCTTTGCCAGCAGTTCACCTATCTCAACAGTGCAGCTCTGTGTGTGTGGAAGCATGGCACTCTCGCACTTCCTGCATCGCTTTTGGTCAAAACTGCTGGGTCAACCTACTTCCCACTATTCTTCTGTCAACTCTGGGAAAAAAGCTTTAATATCCTTCCTGCCTCTAAGACCCTGGCCATGCAGGCGTAGTGAAAAGCCATCCTCGAGGGCAACTGCGCTGCAAAGTGTCCCCTCAGTGCCGAGTGAACAATTGTCTCCCGTGTTTGTGTCTCCTTGTTTTGCCTCTCTGGAGAAAGAAAAACTTGTGTGGCTTCCTGGACACTTTCAGATGGAATAAATACTGCCTGATACATATTCCCATTTGTTTGTTTAGGTGGAGACAGCGATGATGCTGCGATTGTTCTGTGGTCACTGCGGTTGTCTTCCCAGCCTTTGGACATCAGTGACCATCATCACCCGCTGACAGCGATGACTGCATTGTTTGACTCGGAGTTTATTTACACGACACAGTGATAAGATGTGAAACTGCACGGCTGTGTTATTTTTTTGCATTGTTTCAAAGGTTTACACTGACACAAAGCAAACTTGTCATGGGTTTGGCCGTGCGGCCGTTTGTATAGTTCCACATAATGTTGTTTGTCTTAATAAAAGAATTCAGAGTTGGTCTGAACGCACGCACACAAACACCAGCCTGAATAAACTCTCCCAGTGATTCGGAGTTCTACGGTCAATGCTCACAGCAGTGTAATTCTCACGTTGACACGTATTTTCAGTCTGCCTGACAAAGTTCTTGAGGCATAAAGTTTGTGTTTCATTGACATTTTCCCGACATAACTAATGGTTATTTTGTCAGTGATACATCTCATTTATTTTCTATATGAATGTGTTAGTTTTACCCAAACAATGACAGAAAGTTAAATGTCATAAAATGTCAGTCAGTGTTTCGCAGACCTCAAATTGATTTGGTCCTCAAATGTTTTGTTTACTGTCGAAATGAGAATGGAACTCACATTTAAGAAGCCAATACCTGAGAACTTGCTTTTGATATTTTAATGATAATGATTAGTTGAATATTCAAACAGTTGACAAGTCATTTTGTAGTTGAGTACTAATTGATTCATTGTTGTAGCCTTAGTCTTATTACAATCAATGTAATCCAGATAGGGAACGTGATTGAAAATGTTGCAGGAGAATCCAAGTGAATCTTTCACTGTGTTCATTCACCATCCATGTTTGGCTTGGTATTTCTGGACCATGTATGTTTATCATTAACAAGTATGGGTGTCACAATCTTAATTCTAAATCGAATATTGATTGAAACGACGTCAGGATCTCGACCTGTGAAAGCAAAGGTGGAATTGAGGATTTAACCACGCCTCCAGTGTGACAACTAAAAGTAACCGTGGCAAAGTGCTTATTTTTTGGCTCTGAAATATCACCGGTGTGGAAATATGTTGCCAAGCAGGTCGCATCTCACTCCTCAGGTGTTGCCTTCCATGTGTGATAATGTCAAAGAAAAACTGGCTCTGCAAACCAGAGGTCAGTGCAGATTTAGTGGCCTTAACAACATATTACTGGACCTACAGAGCAACTTTTTACACTTAAGTTTCCAATTGACTGGTTATTGTTACATTCATATTGTTAATAAATCAATCGATAATAATCCTAGACGTATTTAGACATGTATAAAAATGGCAGATTCATCTGCACTAAAAGAGGGAAAAATCGAATCGAATTGAGGATTTGGAGAATTATGACACCCTTATTAATGAGAGTTTTTCAGATATATACTTGTATCACCATCAGGAAATAAGACAATTTGTGAACATGACACTAAACCATCATACAAAGAAAAAGGAAATTGTGAGTTCTGCTTTGATTTGAATGTATTTGTGACCTTAAATAGTCAGTCAGTCATGTCAGTCATCATCTAACCGCTTTATCCTCCACCAGAGGGTCGCAGGGGGTGCTGTGCCAATCTCAGCTACATCGGGCGATAGGCGGGGTACACCCTGGACAGTTCGCCAGTCCATCGCAGGGCCACACACAGATAGAGAAAAAAACAACCATTCACTCTCACACTCACTCCTACGGTCAATTTAGAGTGTCCAATTTACCTAATCCCCACATTGCATGTTTTTGGACTGTGGGAGGAAGCCGGAGAACCCGGAGAGAACCCACGCACACACGGGGAGAACATGCAAACTCCATGCAGAAAGGCCCTTGTTCCAACCGGGGCTCGAACCCGGGTCTTCTCGCTGCAAGGCGAGAAGTGTGGCCCACCTTAAATAGTATCTACAGTAAATAATCAAATAAGCAGATGGATGTGAAAAAAGGATGTGATTCTGTGAGTGGGTTTGTGGATCACACATTTCCACACTGATAACTCCTGAGGCTTTGTTTGAAAGCGGGGAGCGCTGAGATGGCTGGTGCAGCGTGGCGACTCCAGATGGGAGGAAACACCTGACGACCTAGAGTGATGAAACTTGAAACATATGAGAATTTGAGTTACCTGCCTCTGAGAGAGGTTTGAAACAAACAAATGAATGAACCTCATGACCCTGGGCTGGATTTAAGCTTGTTGTTTCAGAGTTTATTCATTTAAAAAAAAAAGAGGTGGAAACATAAAAGAAAGGCAACACTTAGAATAGCAAACGGTTTTGTAATATCGTTATATTTTACCTGGAATTTCCGCCGTGGTTTATTAAAGCAATTTACCATCGGCATAGAAAAGAATGATTTTGATTTTCAAAGAGGTGGAAAGTTATTGTCAAAAGCAATTTTCTTGATTCTAGTAGCACCCGGTATTAGCATTGGTGATGAGAATTATCATCGGCTACCTTCACATTACAATGTTTTTGAATGTTATACATTTACAGACATTCTGCATTAAGACCAAATAATATATTATATTATCATTTTGTTACTGTACTGTAATATAAATATATACATGTCACTCATCAGAACTGATGAACACATTGTGAATAATTAGTGTATATATAACTTTTGCTTTACTAGTTATTCAGAGCAGTGTGTCACAGTGTCAGGGGAAAAGGAGAATTTGAGTCTTAAAAGGTGGGGCAATATCAAAATATGTGACAACTGTTAAAGTTAATATTTTATTCTGATCATTTGGATCAGTATCGATCATGTGCCGCGAGTCACATTCACTCTCATATCAGTTTCCTGAGTGAAACCCTGCTATGAGCTGTTTGTGGATCAGATAAACAAAAGGCGGTAGAGGTCACATGTCTGCTGAGGGTCACTGTGTCAGATTAGGTCGAAACAGAGATGTACATTTGTTTTGTTGACCTCACTCAGACGTTATAACCGATGTAATGATGATGGAGGTTGAGGGGAAAGAAGACAAGACAATGGCGTCCACAACTCTGAACTAAATAACAAGACAATATGACACAGCTCCTCTTACTCTTGCACTTTAAGAGCTCTCTGTGCTCTTAATGGTCGACATCACATCACAACACACAGGGGAGGAGGTATGCAAGACTTTCAGTTGGGATGTTGCCTTCATTGTCACTGTGACACACAACTATTCAGGGCTAACGGCTCCCAAAACCCCCACAACTGCCAAATCAAGATATAATCAGGCTTTTTTTAAATGTGTATTCTGACCTCGGTAAATGTATTTATTATCTTCATGCGATGAAGCAACCAGAGAAACCAAGAAAGGTTAAGAGAGACTTGATATTTAATCAGTGTTTCAGCGCCAGCGGCTGATATGAAAGGTGACAAACACAAATCTATGTCTAACGCTGTGGGCGGACGTGGGAAAAAGAAAAGTAACCGTTGCTGTGTTTAGTTTGCCTTGTGTTTAAAGAACTGAAGAGTGTGCACAGTATGATAAATCCATTCTTTCACACATGTGTAACACAGAAGAGGCGATGCACATACAGTAGACAGCACGGACAGAGTATAACTTTACAGTACGAGGTCTTGATCTCATCTCATCGTTGTTATTGTTTCCACTGAGACCCTCGCTCTCTCACTGAGTATTCATTTATTTGACAGGATGTGATAAATTACACTGTTATAGAACAGTCCAAAGGGGCTCAGGTAGTCACACAAGAAATTAAAGCCACAAAATACACAAATATTAGTGTTGCCTTCTCTTTGGGTTTAACACCAGTGTTTTTTATATATATCCATTGGCAACAGTGTATTCACAAACTCAACAGTAAGATCAAACTTGCAGGATCAACATTGAGTCCAAATTTGACCTTTTCTTTCATCTCTCCAAGTTGTCACATAGGATCATATTCAAATTGTCCACGGGGAGTCTTTTGTCCAGCGGTTTACAGTTCAGTCGCTGCCTCTGACGGATTCTTTGGCCTTCAACAACAATACAGTGCTGTGAGAAGAATCCCCCGCGCTCCACGGTGCAGAGTCCATGAGCTGAATGATCGAAAACCCACAGATTTGGTCATTTGTCCCGATGGTCAAGTTCCCTGATAAGTGACCGCCAACACCCTCTGTGACACAGAGAGGCTCGTGTCTGTGGCAAACAGGACACATTTACCTCACTTTAAAGGAGAGCTCTGCATCACAAAAATAAATATTAAACCAGACTACCAAAATAAAAGATAAAAATGCCAGTATTTTAAAAGGGGGACACTAAGATTGATACCACCAATACCTGCGTGATGAACAGGCTGCAGAAGCTTTGCGGTAGTTCAGTGGAGGATTAACATTGACAACAGTGATAAACAGGTATAGTCTGGTTTTGTCCAGTGATAAACTGTCTGCCTGGAGTCTCCACTGATTATCAGGCCTCTGGTTTATGTCAAGAAGCTGCTGAAACATAACAAGACGTCAAACGGCAGGTTTTTACACATCAAACTAAAACTTTTGTCATGGGATAGAGAATTTTTCTAAGCTTTGGTAATGTGACGCTGACAAGTGAAGTGTGTTACTCACTGTAGGCCACACCCTGATGTGATAGTATGTTGATGAGATGCTGTAAAATGCTGATGGGATGTGACGATATGCGTTCACACAAATGACGATTTGAATCGAACTGAATTTGGACAGAGCTTTGCTCGAGGGAAAAAAGATCCACCTGCCGGTGACTGTGTCTTAATATTTCACAGACTGGTGGTACCCATCAGGTGTTCTCCTAGTAATTATGTTTCTGTACAAGTACATTACAACAGGAAACAGCACACTCTTCATTTGATATACCGAGGATGAGTTGCTTTGACACTCTCACAGCACTTGGTTTAGGTTAGTAAAACATCATGGTCTGGTTTAATACAGAAAAAGGTTAATACAGTGACTTCAGACACAACCTGTTTATTTACACTCAACCCAACTCGCCATCTTTCACGAACCTTAACCAAAGTGTTGTTGATATGAACCTAGACTTTAGTGAGAGAGACACTTCCTGTTGCCTTTTCAAAAGTTAAACAATGCAAGGTGTTTATTTTTGTTTTGTTTTTTTAAAAAGAAAAACATATATAGAGAGACGGTTTTATAAAAAAAAAACGGATTGGTCTCCTTAATGGGCATCTGTGGTGGTTCGCAGAGCCAATTATAGGACACACTGACAAATCTCCCAAATCCTCTACACTCGCCTTTGTTGTCTACAGATTGTTGTGGTGTTTCAGTGAAAAGCTGGAACTTAATCCTCGTCCATCTTCCTCTCCTCTTCAGGCCAGGTTGTCGCTCCTCTTGCTGCACCAGACGACCAGGGCGATCATGGCCATTGTGAGGAAAACGGGGATGAGGATGAGGATGGTGAGCGTCTTTTCCGGAGGGTCCACCCACACTATGTGCTCCATGGTGCAGTTGGAGAAAAAGTGCTTGTGTATGTGGATAATGTAGGTCTCCACCAGTGGATTGGGCCAGTAGCAGTGCACAAATTGGGACTTTGTCTCCGTGCAGAGTGTGAAGAGGTGATATTCACTAGAGAGAAAGAAGGGAAGAGGAGAAAGAAAGGATTAGAACACCCCTGACTGCTGTTGAGATAAAGGTATCAAAGTAGTGAGAGGGTGAACAATGGACATTTTCCCACCTATTAAGAACCAAAATGACCTAATCCATTCTTCTGAAGGGCACACGGACATTAAAAAGCCAACGATGGTTTAACTAGTATAATCAGAGCACTCATGGCTCTGTACGTGCACCCTAGCTAAGGGAATTGTGTCTCTTACTCGTTTTCCTACCAGCTACACTCCTCAGTTTCAGCAGGCACCTCAGAGACGTCTTGGAGCTTTTCAAGCTTAGAGCTCTGCCTTTATGAATCCATTCAGTCCTTCAGGTCCAGCTTTCTTTCTTTTTGACATCCACATGAGGTGTCTGTATTCTCACTGTCTTCACTAATACTGTCACGTTTACACCGTCTCTATGTCCTGTCCACACTGGCTCCAAATCTGAAGATGAAATGTCCTGTTTACATAATTGCACCGTGGAGGAACTGCCGTAAAGGAACTGTACCACAGCTGTTGTTCTGTGGGCTGAGCACAATCACTTTTAAACCACAATTTTCATTATGGCTCAATTTAAGTCATCTTAGACCATGTTCAGGTAATTAAAAATACTTTGGTCCGTCTCTTCACACTTTACATTTCTGACTACACATGGTAAATTCAAGGCCTGTAACACTATACTATACGCGTGAGTATGTGAGTGGGTAATTATCGTTGAAAAAACACAAACATAAACATTACTGCTGACAATCAATCACCAATTTACAAGATAGCATCTAGAGCATGACAGTGGGGCCCGTAGTGTTTGTGCATGCGTGCATTTGTCCCTGTTCCTGCCCAGGATCTGCCTGATTAGCACTTGGTGAGGTGCAGCTGTCCTGGTGATGACGCTGCTGCTGCTCTCGCTCCCTCTCAGCTTGGATATTTATTTTGTGTTGGTGTGGTTGATTTGGGTCAGTGGGGGAGTGATGAGCTCCATGTAGGGGTCAAAGAAGACATTTTTCTGGCTCTATGCCTTTTTTGGACGTGATGGCAAAGCACAAAAGCGGGATAAATTCATGCAAGTGGAATCAAGTCACTACACCTTTGCCCATGGGTTGCCCACGCTACCAATCAAGTTCTACGGCAGAGGTGTCAAAACTCGTGGCCCACGGGGCCACATGCCGTAAACCATAGACCATAATCCACTTAAAATAAAGCGTGCTCATCTCATTAGTGGCTGCAGGCTCGACAGCAGCATCTGGCCTACACTTCTGTTGAACCATAAATCATAACAATAAATTATATATTATTACTAGGTCCATATAGAACCATCATTCCTCCCTTGTTCCCGAGTGCACAACAATAATGCAGAAAATCAATGTTAGATGAATGAGAAGTAAGTACACAAATACACACACAGGTTTGTGCAGATATTCTTCATCGGACTGTGCAGCTATTCTTCATCGGACACTACATGGACTTCCATCATTCATTTGGACAGCAAATGCTCAACCTTAACCTAACCACTAATCAATTTAAATATTAGCCCTAAGCTGAACCAGTTCCTCAGAAAATAGGTTCTGCTTCATTTGGACAAGTACACACACACACACACACACACACAGCCTGTGCATCCTTCCCTGCGCTCCATGAAGCTGCTGTCTGCTCATTTCAAACACACAAAGCCATGATAGAGACTACAGGGTCCTCCGCAGAGGTCACTGAAGGTTTAACAACAGGTCATGCCATACCGAATAAGAAATCCACTTACAATTTTTTTTATTTTCGAAACGTTATCAGCGGTCATGCATTTTTATTTGGGAAACTGAGGGCAAATATTTTAGCCTGAGTGTCATGACAGCAGACAATCATTAGGACTGAAAGGACATTTTCAGGGCAAGCTTCAAAGTGTAGCACTGTGTTCCATTCAAATTCACGGTAATAACTTTCCTTTCAACCTGAAGGGAGAATCCATTAAGAATAAGTAGCAGTCTGAAGCAGAAAAACTGTAAAAGGTAAAATCCAACACGTTTAGACTCAACAATCTTCATCAGGGCACACGTGTGAATTTTGAATTGACTATTGCTTTTATTCTTGACGAGCACTGATGTTTTGTGACCCAGTGCTCGCTCCTCTATGTTGATTTGATGTTCAGTGATTGTACAGAATATTAACATAAGACACACTCCGGTATCAGACTGCCTGCCACAAACATGTTTTCATCTGAGAGCAGCATTTACAGCCGCACCCTGTCAAAGCGTCACCTGACAGACACACAAGGTATCCTTCTGTTGGCTTTCAGTTGACTCCACTGTAAACCCGCTGCTGGTGTATTAGGACACTCAGAGAAGAGAAGGGGTAAAAATAATAGTCAGAGATCGAGGTTAGGGCCAAGAAATGGACTGAGATTAGAGTTAGGGAGATACGAGTGTCTAAATGTGAGACTCAGTGCGTCTCTTTCAGATGCGGGAGGATACCTTGTGTGTCTGTTACATAACGGTGGTATATGGCGCTCTCAGGATCAGGTGAAAACATGAGGAAAAGCAAAGATTTCTTTCTCTTCTTCATTCCCTCATCTATAGGAATTTTAAATAAAGTTGCATTGAGTTTCTCTGCCTGTTTTAGTATCAAGTAAAGATGCATTATCTGATAAACCGAGATGAGGGTTTTTATAGTGTATAGAGGAGGAGTTATGCTAATGATGGCTCTGTTGCATCATCAAGTCATATTTTTTGACATGCCTAAAAACATATCCTGTACAGAATACTGTGTTTTATGTCATTTTAATTTAATTGTACATCACCATGAAATACTAATACATAATAATAATCCAATAATATAAATTAAGTGGATTGAAGTCTTCAACTTCACTCAACACTGTTTTGTAACACATATATAATGTGTGAAGAGGAGAATGTATTAAAAACTGATGTTAACTGTGTGGGAGATAAACTGGCATTAGTAACTACACAGTAAGTTATAAGGATGGAAGGTTTGTGATGAAGAGCATGCTGTGGTGTGATGAGTGAGTGAGTGAGCAGCATTTCAAATGTGTCGCTGTGCATGTTTTGTATAAAGTTGTTCATTGAATAAAGTTCATTTTGTTTGGCTATACTTTCTTGATAGTGACAATTTAAATGCAAATTCATACTCAGGGATTCATTAGAGGCCCTTTGATAGGTCGGCTTCGGTTTATGGTCACTGAGAGAAAACAAGAACGTAATGGTGAGAAGCAGCATGAAGCTCTGTCAGAGAAAAACAGAGCGAGTGCATGACAAATGGATGAAGCAGGTGGTTCTTTTTCCCGGAATCATTGAATTTATTTTCCCCCAGTAAATCTGTGACTCAGACGGTTATTTTAGTGTTGATCTGAACCTCCCATGTGAATGTTATTGTGAAGGAAAGTTGTGGCTCTGTGGTCAAAGGAAGAAAATAACAAGATGAATGTGAGAGGCCAGAGGTCAGCGGAAGGAATGAGGTGAAAAGCCGGGGTAAAGATAGATACAGACAGGTGGTCTGGGACCAGATGTGTCCTGAAAACACTGCAGCAGGGGGCTGACTATAGGACTGCAGTTTTCTCTCAACACAACTATCTTGACAGCACCACAAAGCACGAGAGACAACCCTACAATATAGATCTGTCACAAAGGAAGACAACAGCACTTTAGAAAAGAGGTGACACAACCATGGGGACAGCTGTTCAGTGTCCACATGTCTCTAATCTTTCACAGCTTCCCATTGCTTGTTTCACAAAATGTCAGATTTGCGCTGTAGTAATTTGGAAAAGCCGCCTCCACTGCTGTTTCCCCTGACAGATTCTCACTTTAATCACTGACAGATTAAACCAAGCGCTAACAAATGTCAGGAAGCTGCTCAATTTCCCTCCAAAGATTTCTCAGATGATTCTCTGCAATTCTCCACAACAGCCCCTCATTTTGAAGCTCTCTGTGGGGAGGAGGAGGACACATGATTTGCTAAAGTGTGGATGATTAGGAGGAAACAACAGAGAACACCAGCATCAGTCAACAAGTGATTTCCAATGAAATCTCCTTCAGGACAGAAAGACAGTGACCTGGCACAAATAACTCTTAGAGACTGACACAAACACCACATGAATGCTGAACACTCTCCTTTCATATGGTGGATGTAGTGCTTATCCAATGTACAGCAATGTGCAATTCCAGAACTTTTTTTACTCAATGACAACAAATCTGCATACAGTACATAGCTGAGGGACTACATGTAAATGAAAACAGAGGGAGAAAAAGATTGCTGCGTAATTCTCTATGGACCCTGCATTTGTCATGATCACACAATTGAAACTAAACAGCTTTACAATTTCCGACTTGAAAAGCCAGAGCTTTGCCTGCTCCTACTTTTGCAGGTCTTTGAAAGAGGGGAAGCTCATTTCAGGCTCAGTTATTTATACATAAATTCTTACCTTATTCTAACTTCTGCAAACAAACAACTAGAACAAAAAACTGAAATGCTGTAAAAGTGTTTCTATTTACAGTGTATATGAACAAACAGAAATAGGCTATATCACACAATGACCAGATATTTTTCTGCACATTTTGCCCTCACAAAATCCACACAGGACTGAGACAGAAAAGGCTCCACTGTCCTGTATGTTTCTGCAATGCTATCAATCAAAAACTGGTTCAAGCCCATGTCTCCGCACCCGCCCATACACTTTCATGGAAGCTGAGCTTCCCTGAGAGTGACAATTTTGCAGCATTTGTCCAATCACCGTCAAGCTCACGGTAGTGAAAAAAACGTATCCATAGTTATATGGCACGGCATTGTATGGCAATTATATTTTATTTACATGAAATTTATTTTTTTTAATTTTAAGGTAATTAATTTAATTTTAATTTTAATTTATATATGTTAAGTTACATTATATGGCAATAATAACACAGTTGAAGCTCAGCTTCAAGTGGTTTTAATGCAGAGGCTGCTACGGGAATACGAAAATCACAGCTAAACTGCTGATTCTGAACAAACTAGTGACACTAGCGTTCTAGCACACCTTTAGTATTGAAATGTAAATACAGCGCAGTACATATTTGACAACACGTTATGGGAAGCTGAGCTTCCCTTTCTGTCTGAGAGCACTCGCCACTGGTTATTATAGTTTCTACATCGGAGGCGTATATAGAGAGTGACAGGCTAATTATTCCTGACATAAATGACAGTTCTGTTGCAGTAATTGCAGTGACCAATCTTATTATTATAACTATTATTATCATTATTGTCCATACTATTCATAGCATGGCACAAATACAATTCCATACATTAGTCAGGTCATAATTACTGAAAATAAAAGAAGGAAAGAGCAGAGAAAGAAAAAAAGGACCTAATTTTCTTCCTCACACAGGTATTTTCTTCATATTCAAACCATAATACACAGCTCATGGGGTGGGGTTCCAGTAATTTATAGATTTATTTTTGCCACAATTCTTCCTCCCATTTTCCAGTCATTCGCAACTTCCACTTGTCCCAACCCCTCCCTTCTTGCCAAATTATATTTAGTAACTATATCAGTAGTCATAGATAATGTAATGTATGCAGTTTATGTTCTGCATTCATAAATTCATAATTCAATTTATTTAGCAAAAGAGACATAGTAAGGTCAGCAGCTCTTCTCAAAGCCTCTAGAGCATTATTTTTTATTTTTAGCTGCAACAGAAAGTTCTAATATTAGTATGTGATGAAATGAAGAAATCCATTCATTAACTGATAAAGAATGAGGGGGTTTCCATCCATAGAGATAAGGCTTATTTTCTTTGCTGCAGCATTCTTCTCTGCTGGTTTGATCATTTTAGAGATGAGTCATCACTTAGCAATACAATGTCTGGAACACATAGAGTTTGAGTCCTGATAATATCAGATAGTACAAGAACACTGCCGCTCGCCTATTTATGTTCCCGCTGCTCCGAACACGCATGACCTAGACAATCTCCCGCTGTATGTGAACAGCAAACATTTTATATGTGGGAACAGCGTGGAAACACAATTTCATAGATGGAAATGATGCGCTCCTCGTGCATAACTGCATGATGAAATAAAGCCGCATGCTGCAGATATTTGTACAGTGACTGTCATAACACCGGTGTTTGCTCATACCTGATGAAGTGTGTGAGGTTACACCAGTGCTGTGGATCTATCTGAGCCATGTCCCGCTTGAAGTACTCGCCGCACACCTCCACCTCCCACTGCAGCTGGGACTCGTTGCAGGGTTTCTTCGGCCGGGGCACAGTGGGCTCTGTACTGAAACCATCAGCAGCTGAGAGGACGGAGAGAGAGGATGAGAGATGAGGTGGAATTATGGAACATGTCCACCAGGAGCATTTTTTGACCACTCTTCCCAGCACTGCACGCTTGACAGGGGCAAAGACCAATAGATGACTGACAGAGCCTCATACAACTGCCATAATACTGGCTACACCTGAATGAATGAATGAATGAATGAATGAATGAATGAATGAATAAACATTTTCACTCATGAGCTGACTGCACATTCATGAACTTTGCATTTTGACATTTTTTCACCATACAGTTCTAGCACAACTTGGCTCAACTCGGCTCTACTCATTTTTTTTTACTTATCCATCAGGGATAGTACTTGGTACCCGGTACTTTTTTTAGTATCTGATCTGGTGATAATGCTAGAACTGTATAATGTAAAAGCAGTTGTTGTTGGTAGTTTCGTGGGCTGCGTCTAATGCCTCTGGTTTATATGAAGTATCCTTGAACGATTCACAACCAGAATGCACTGGATAGCTGTTTACATAGACAATGAATGAGAAGCATGGAAATCGTGAACCCTGACACGTACACGTTGCTGCTCTAATGCTAATGGTGGCGTGCGGGCCAGATACTACGAGAGATTAGCAGAGCAGTGTCTGTTGTGGGTAGTCAGCCATGACAGCAACAGTTGCTAATGTTACTAAAATGATGGCGATGTGATGTCCACTGTGTCTGCTATTGTTAGGTGCACTTTGTGTGAAAAAAAACATAATCAATGTGGAGAATAACCTTGTCTGAGAGCCGCGTTTTGGTTGTGTACAGCTTGAGCTGAATGCATTGATGTCATTTAATTGGCTTGTGCCCATGTTGGAATACTTCCATACTATGATTGGACAGGAAAGTGGAATAATCTCAACTGATCGATGCTTGACGTCACTTCATTCAGAAATGAATGAGAAGCATCTCAGTTGACGCCTCCACTGCGTATTCATGACTCAGCTATAATATCTTTAAACCAGGGTTTGGCAAGTAAATTTGGCCTAGAGTCAATATTTCATAAGCAATTTAAAGACCGGGCCAAAACATCATGTCTTCATTAGGCATTATTACAAAAATGGCCAATTTAAGAGATGATATGTATTGATGGATGGATGGATGTGCTTACCTGACAGCCCTTTCATCATCCAGACATTGACTGTAAAGAAACAATAAAAGACAGTTAGACAGTTTCAGATCAAGGCTTCAACATTTGGAGGTGCATATTTTAGTCCCACTATATACTGCCGAGCATAATGTGTTGCATAATGTGCTGTACGTGTGTTTTAGGTCCATGAACACGTAAGACCAACAAATCTGTTGTCGGGCAGCCAATTTTATTGACAGACACACACAAAAAATATCAATAAATATCCATTATTCGTGACATGACGTGTGATTTCGATTTTCTGTGTACTTACATCTGCTGTATTTCCAGTCTTTTGCTGAAAGATGTGAACAGAACTGGAGCAGATCACTAATAATAACCCACATCCACCATTCCAGGAATGAATAACCCTCCCCTCACTGTTCTCTGTTCCAAACTGTCCCATTTGTCATGGTGTCACGCGTGACCAGATCTAAACACGCTGGCGCACAGGAAGCTGCATCTCCCTTTGAAGAGCGACACTTACAAAGCATTTTGAAAGACGCCCCACGCAGAGGACTGAAAGACTGTCAGAGGCAGGTTAGTGGGCTAATTATAGAGACTTTCCTGTTTGAGCATGTGAGGATGTTTTGAGGTGCATGTGGTGGCTGAGATTATATCACTCAGTCTGATATAGTCAGAGCTATCACTAAAGTGGACTCTGGTCTGCTCTGTACTGATGTGTCACTGTGACAAGACTCAGAAGATGTGAGGACATTGACACGACACTCACATCTGCAGGTTTAATCTGATGCAACAGAGTATAATAATGCCAATAATAGCTTTCAAAATATTTCTGATTAACCTTTGGTTCAATTGTCAAAACCCAGTTCACTTTTTATCTGGATCCTTTGATGACGTCAGTCAGACTGTCAGACAAAAGCTGCACCAAGAAGACCTGAATAAAAATGACTGCATTCTGGAAATAAACACAATAAACTCTGTCCTTTAAGATTTCAGTCAAATATATTCAAAAGCACAAGAAAGAATTTAGTGTTAAGTGCTCCAAGAAAAGTGCTAGGTGCACAAATATGAATATTATTGACTTAGATTAGAAGCCACAGCTTTATTTTTACTTCCTCATCGGCCTCAGCTCCAGTTAAAGGAAAAAACATGATAGGAGTAAGAATGAAAGAATTCCTGTTCTGTGCTGGAACTCATCATGGAGTGGAATCTAAAACATGAGAACAAAGGGAGGTCAAAGGGCGACAGTGACCCTCATATTAATAAGACCAGCTCAGAAGATAGCTCATGACAGGTCACAAAGTCAAATCCATGCGCTCACCCCTTTTTCTGTGTTTTTTACTCCACCACATAAAACGCACTTTCTTTTTTTCTTCTTAGAGAGTTGAGAAGACACACTGAGAAAGTCATTCCTGGAGAGAAAGTATCTTCTCTGTGTCTGCTGATCAATGCCGCAAATCAAATATTAGGACACATTTCCACAGCGTTTCAAAACTTTCTCATCTCTCATCTTCAAAACTTGGCGTTCAGCCGCCCGGTTCCCACAAGTCTCCTCTTGCATTTCATATCTCCTGACGATAAGCAACATGCAGGCCAGTCCAAAAATAACATCTGCTGTAAAACATCCAACATAAGTACATTGTAACTCCACAAGCAGCAGGGATCAGTGAAACCAAACATCCCACACTCACTCTGATAACAAACCACTTACTGCACAATAGCCCGAGCTCTGTAGGAACCACCCAACAACATGAGCACACCATTTCAGGAAGTTTAGCAGAAAATTACTATTTTGTTTGTGTAAAAGTTTCTGCTTAAGATCCTCAACTCCTAAATTATTCAGTTTGTTAACAACGCCACGAAGCAGAATGTCGTAGTTCTTTTTGTGGCATGAACTCCAAAAACCAGAAGGTACATAGTGCCAGTGCAGGCGATGCAGAGCTGCTCAGGCTTTGACAAGAGCGACATTCACCTTTTTCTAAGTTGATGCATGATTAAAATAATCTTGGATTCTTCAGGGGAACCATCGATAGTGTTCTGACATACGGCTTAACTTCCTGATTCTGGGGCTGCGGTGCACAAGAGGGAAAGCGGCTCCACAAAGTACTAAAGATGGTAAGCAAGGTCGTTTTTGCAGAGCCAGGACCTTCACCATCCCTCCCACCACATTTTCTCCTTGATGCCTTCTGGAAGGAGGTACCAGTGCATTAGATCGAGGACCAGCAGAATGCTAAACAGCTTCTCCCCTCAAGCTGAAATAGTGACACCATGAAATAAGCACTTTACGGTCTATGTAAGCCTATCTGAATGGTGCTTTTTATATCATCCAGTGGCGGCCCATCAATAGAGGGCGCTAGGGCTCTCACATGAAGAAGGAGATAGGAATCGCATACAAATTGACCAAAACATGAAGATTTAAATAACATACATTATACTGTCCGTGTGATGTATAATCTGCATTTAAATGTAGTTTAAAGATGTTCTCACTCGTTAACAGACAGTGAACGATCAAGTGACGTATTTCCTGTTCCTTTGGGGCGCAAAAGTCTTTACCACAGACTCTCGTTGTGCCTGCGCAGTAGACCCCCCTCCAATATGAAAGATAAGAAAATGCATGGGCACATAATTTTGCCCACAGCCAGTCGGATTTAACCGGATATAAACATCTTCTCCACAGCAGGTGAGACACATGATGACTGAGGCAATCATGTCTTCATAAACTTTTGTGAGCATCAAACCAGTTTGAAACAATACTCCTCTCTGTGTGTGTCTCACTCTCTCTGAGTGTCTCACTCTCGTCTCTCTGTGCCTCTCTCCATTTCTCTCTCTCTCTCACAGCTCTGAACAGCGATCATCATGTCTGATTTGTAATCGATCACCCACACAGCTGTTTTTTTTTCCTTTTTATTAAAATACGCCCCCACCCAACATTTTTAGCACCAGTCACCACTGATATTGTTGTTTTATATATTTTATTATATATATATCATATTTATTTTTAACTGTCTTATAACACACTGCCCAACTGATGAGACACAGTATTCCCTTTCTTCATTATATTCAGTACTCAGGGAAATGGCAATACAGTGAATCTTGAATCTGGTTTTGCTCTAAAGAGGTGACAGTCCTCCTGCATGTTCTGGCTGGTTTCAGGTGCTGTTATTAATAATTGCTCACTGTCATGAAGATGCAGCAGCAGATGTTGGTAAGGGTTACATTACTTTTCAACAGAGCCATAATTAGCCACCCTGCGGGGCTGCTTTTCAAACACAGATTCTTGTTGTGGGATAAAAACCCTCTCCTGAGGATGATATCAACAGCTTTCATGAAGATAAAAGAAAAGAAGGAAGTAGTTTGTACTTCCTTGGGGTTACAACTCACAATGTTGAACTGAAAAAGCTATTTGCGCGGTGATAAATGACGCAGCTTGAGTAATGCTCTTTCTTTGTGCAAACGGCTAAACTTAGCAGACTAACTTTAGAATGAAGCAGCAGGAGGAAAAAGATAACAGCCTTTAAATGGAGTCTGCACTTTTCAGTGAAAACTGTATCCCAACAGCGAAGACAATAACAGAGCAACAGACAGGTGTATAACCAGTATTGTGTTTGTCGAACATTCACGTGATGATTTCTTTGTTGCTCACTGTTCCCACTGTTAGTCGCTTTCTAAAGAGATCATTTGTGTACGTTTTTAACGTAGTGTTTTCAAATTGCCTCAATATCTTTCACTGTATTACAGACTAATATGTCAGTATTTCTCATTGTGTTAAGTTTTTTATCTGTATCACACTTAACTGTATCTGTACTTATTATATTCTATTTGTTTCATGTCATTTGTGTTGTTTGTTTACCTTGTTTTGAATGCAAACTCCGGGCGCTGCCTTAAAACAGGTCAATGCTCAGTCAATTTTTCCTGAATAATTCATGGTCATATATTGACGGTGTTGTCGGGGAAGTTTTCAGTTTAAACATCACAACGACAAGTTTAAACCGGTGTGTTATGACATAAACCTGCAGGTCTTTGTCAGAATACATGAACATACTACTTAACACATGCCATCACGTGATCATGACAATAGCATGATTATAAAAATACCTGAGAGTTAGTGGTGTGCTGGCTAATTCTCGATAAGACACAGTATTTTTTTGTTTGTTAAACCGGAGACTTGGCACCAGCTGTTTGTCTACTACACTGTATTAATAGACACGTCACATCAGGATGTGATTAAAATAACCTGGAATGACAGTCCAGCAGCAGGATTCCCTTCAGTATGAGCTCTGATTAACAGCAGGGAGGCAGTCTGAAGTTTCATCACCAGCAGTGAGTGAGTTATTGTGTGTGTGTGAGATTTGATGGAGTTGTTCAGTGATTCATGCCAGAGTGTGAATTATCACTGCTTGATTAATCTGTCAGCCCGGTGTCAAATCAATACCCAATACCCTGTGGGTTAAGGAGGTGAAGATATATAATATATAATATCAGATCGCTGACTTTAGTTTCGATTTCCACATACAATCTGTTCATGTCCTGTATTCTCTCTCCTTTAGCTCAGATTTTGGTCTCCACAACCTCCCGGGGGAAATATCCGCTCGTCAGCAGCATGTTTCTTGAAGTTTACCAACCGCTCTCTATGCAGAGTCTTGCCTCGCTCAAGTAGAAAACAGCATGCACTGCACCTGCTGCTGGGTTCCAGCTCATGACCCTCCATCATGAAACTGCATCACTGCGTCACTTATTCTCTAAAGAAGTAGAGGAAATGTGACAAATTGTGGGTAAAAAAAAAAACAGTGCACAAAATCATTACCTGATTAATTAAGAAACATTCAGGTCTATTAGAGCTATTGAGGGGGAACACATTAGAGACCGATGATGCGAGTTTATCACTGTGTGCTTAGCTCCCGTCTTGAAGCCTCATTTAATGTAGGACACGTGAGTGTGCATTAAAGTGTGCACCAGCCAAACTTTTTATTTCAAACACGGCGTAGCAGCAAAGAATGAAGCACTCAAGCTGCATGCAATGGCAAAAAGACGTGGTTTCAGAGTGCAGCAGTGCTGCTGTTGTGGGGGTTTTTTTTATCTAAAGGGCCATAAGTCTGTCTGCTGTTTGCTGGTAGTGGTCGATGGGTTTTAAGATGTGTCACATGTTTATTGTCATTTAAGTCAGGTTTGATATAAATGTATCTGTGCATGAAGCTTTTAAAAGTCTACATAAAGCCTTTCTAATATGTTTTTGGTCTATAGAGGCTCCCCACCATACGGCTACTATAGCTCATATAGTGGCAGAGCAGCGCCTCAGCAGTGGATGAAATTGCACCGGTGTGATTCATCTGTCATTGCCTCCACTATCACACATACTTTGAAGGGTGAGAGCTGCAAAATGTGGACATTTCTTTTCAATTTACCAAAACCGCGAGTGTCTGAATAACTCTGTGTAAAAGCTGAATTAATGAGCTGAACCTCAGGTGAGTGACACTCTTTGTTCTTCATTTTATGTATATTTAAAAATGTATAAATTAATAATTCACAGCTTCTAATTAGAAAAAAAAATCTATCAAATCTCAATGTTCTGCACACGAGTCATTAAAACTCTCATCATTAAGGTTTGGTACAAAACTTGGTTCTTTTAATGGACTGACCGAATGACTTTACTGCTGTGGAGCCGCCAAAATTTCAGTGCCTGAAGGCAAATCTATAAGTGAGGAGAGAAAAACATGTGTTATAGAGAATCAGGAACCACTTATCCACTGTAAACCGTGAGCTACAGCACAGCTCGCTCACTTTATTTGATGAGTTTTTCAAAACGTAAACTAGATTTTTAATATCATAATCGAGTTAATTCTTTTCAGATTGAAAATTGCAATTTCAAACAACGCAATTAGCAAATGGCAATGTGCACAATTAAATTGTTTTGTTTTTTTGTTCGTTGTTATGCCAATTCATTAAATATAACACATTCCTGTGACAAATAATTCATATCTTTAATGTTTCGTTCTTGCATTAAAGTACAGTAGTTCATATTTTGATGGTGTTGCTTCATCATGTTTCATTACACAGTAAAGATTAAACCCAAGCTTGACTTAAGAAAATAATAAATCACAATATCTGTCAGAAACCAGCACCAACCCATCTGTTTTTTTTCTTCTCTGTTTTTAATCTTTTCTACATATCTATATATATATATATATATATATATATATATATACACATATACACACACATATGTATGTATATGTATGTGTATATGTATATATACACATATATATACATATATAATCCATTCTTGTGGGATTTTTTGATGTACAGTGACCTTGAGAGCTCTGAAAGTCTTTTAAGTAAAATGTAATATTATTATAAAATGTGAAAGATCCCCAAGATAAGACAAGATAAGTTAAGACGAGACATCTCCTATAGGGAAAATTCGATTTGACATAGCTGCACACATTGTAGCGGCAAAATGTAATAAGATATAAATTAGCATAGAAATGAGAGCAGAAAAAAGACAATGCAGGGCAAATGGAGCATCATTATAATGTACAATAACAATACACAGTATAGTTTATAGGCTACAGTATAAGATCTCCACATTTCTCAGGCTGTCATATGGGAGGTGAACAGGACTGAGGTCACTGCTGCAGGTCACTCAGCACAGCAGACACTGCGATGCTATAATGAACCTTTTCCTAGACACACCACCTCGTGATGAAACCATATCACTTCAGATTTTAAAAGGAGAAAGTGATTGAATGTCATCATCAAAGTTTACCCCGGTGTGAGCAGAGTATCATGCCAGCAAATTTGAATAGCTTATTTAATGAGTTTTGTGGCTTTAAAAAAAAAAGAAAAGTCGGCATGCAATGGCCTCGTCAAATGGACTCTTTAAAGCTGAAACTACACTTGTGTTGATAAAGTGATGACTGACTAATGAAGAGACAGCGTGGCAACAAAGAGAGAATAAATACATCTAATTCAGCCTGCAATAATTACTTCTTATCTTATAATGGAGCATAATTTTCACACCTATAAGCACTAATCAGTATCTAATAAGCTTTAAAATAAAACCTTCTCTCTCTTAGAAACTACCACGTGATCATGGAGTTGCGTTAAAACAGCACTCAACCTGTGAACACTGAGCTTTAAATAAGGTAAGAGTTAAGTTAAGTCAAGACACGTGTAGGTGTTATTCACTGGTTAACAGCATGCCAATGAAGAATCAGCTCAGCTGGCACGAACACTGAACACTGCCGAGCTGTCATCAACGACCTGTTAGTTTGTCAGGATAAATATAGATGAGAGGAAACAGAAGATAAAAAGAAAGCGGGTAAAATACCAGCACAGTCCAAACAGTTGAAGCCTGAACAGAAGTGTCGGATCAGCCTCGACATCCTCATGACAAAAGGGAGGTGATCAGAGCAGAGAAAGGGGTCAATAATAAAGGTCAGAGTGAATTATTGAGGTAAAGGTTTTGGATTTGGTGCAAATTGATCTCTGGATTCAATGAGACCACAGAAGGTTTTGAAAGGTGGACTGATATCTGATTTGATCATGTGGCTTTCAATGTATCTAGTCTGAGTAATTGACAAAGAACGTACATAATAGATAAATAAGCAAACTGGAGCTGATACTTTTCCACCAAGTGGGGCAGTGTAGTTCAGCTCTGAATCTGGCTCGCCTTTCCGCCATATGGTGTGTGGGCCAGATAGTGAAAGTTGAGTCGGCTACACAAATATTGTGAGCATGACACAGACCTGATCCACATGGAAACAGAACTTTCCCTATATGATCTTTTTCGTTTTTGTAAACATGGGCCACATGGTTGGTGAAGTGGTTGGCACTCTTGCCTTTGCAGCAAGGTTTGTGACCCAGTCGGAACAAGGGCCTTTCTCCATGGACTTTGCATGTTCTCCCTGTGTGTGTGTGTGTGTGTGGGGGTTTCTCTGGGTTCTCTGGTTTCCTCCCACAGTCCGGTCACATTCAGTGAACTCCTAGTGCCGGTCCTAAATCTGGATAAATGGAAGGGTTACGTCAGGGAGGACATCCAGCATAAAAATCTCTGCCAAACGCAATATGGGATCATCCACTGTGGCGACCCCTAGAGAGGGAGAAGCCAAAGGAAAGGGGAAAAAAATCCCCTGAGGTTAAATCGTAATGACACTGGTGATCCTCTATATGTGGGTCTGAAATGCTCTCCAAGAGCACAAACCTCAACAAAGACTAAAATTAGATTTTTTTTTTAAAAGCTGCATCTGCCTGTTGTTGTTTTTTTAATAGTTGTCTCTGCATAATTCCTTGAGAAACGTATGGAAAATGCTGACTCGTTTACAAATTCTGCAAAGTTTAATAAAATGTGGGGGGGAATCCCTTAATTGGATTCAATCTTGGATGAGTTCATCTTTGGGTCGTACCCCCACAACTCATGAAGCTCTGTTTCTCTCTCTCTCCCTCTCTTTTACCAGGCTGTTACTGCAACAGTATGCAGACATTATTCAGATTTGCAGACTGAGCCTGAATACATTTCAGGAAGTAACATGACCCTCCGCTCTCTGCTCTATCAAGCTCCTCTGAAAGTGTTTGCATTGTCCGCCGCTCCCTGTGTTCTCCACCTGCATCAGTGACGAGGAAGTCGTGGTTTGTTTGCATTACAATGTGACACTGAGGCAGACCAGACAGAAGCAGAGGAGCAGAGTGGGTGATTCATTATGGAACATGATGTGTTTGTAAGGCAGTGACTTACTGTTTTTTTCTTTTATGTAATTAAATACATTAGACAATCAAAACTGAAGGCTGTAGTTAGCTGTAGTAATGACCATTTATGGAAAAAAAACACAGAAAGTGACATTCAACTAGATGAAAAATAGAAAATAAGGTGTGCTTTCATGGTTTATAAATTTATTCTGTCTTCATTTGTGCTTTCTGTGGGGAATTCTCACCTCCCACATCAATGACTGAGGGCAGTGAAGCAGAGAGCTCAGGGGAATGTGTGTTACTTGTATTTGTTATGTCTTGAGGACTTTACCGGCATAAACAATGACCTTGCCTGGACATTAGACCTCATGAAGACTTAAACCACGTTCTAATACAACAGATCCTCATATCTAAGGAACGAGTTAGGTTTCGGGAAAGACTAGAATTGTGGTGATAATGCTTTGGTTCAGCTGTCCAAATGAATGGAAGTCAATATAGAGTCCTTAAAAGGATAAGTGTGTAACCCTCTTGTTACTCAAACAGTAACAAGAGGGTTGCTGGTTTCTGGTCTTCTCGTATGCAGTTTGCATGTTCTGGTTTCCTCCTACAGTCCAAGAACATGCAGATTTGGGGATCTGGGAAATGAGACACGCTAACTTGACCATAGGTGTGAGTGTGAGAGTGAATGGTTGTTTGTCTCTATATGTGGCCATGTGATGGACTGGCTAACTGTCCAGGGTAGGGTGTACCCCGCCTTTCACCCAATGTCAGCTGAGATTGGCACCAGCTCCCCCCCGCAACCCTCTTTACTATATTTACCATTTTACTGTTTTACTTTTATTATGATTTATCGTGTTTCATGTTCTTGTTATTGTACCTGTCACCCTGTAAAGCACTTTGATCAACGTGGTTCTTTTTAAAAAGTGCTACGGAAACTCGTAAGCTCGTAAACTCGTCGAGCACATAATTACATTAGCTAAACGCTCTGAAGCAGCGTATTTAATCCTTTTTTATTCTGATCTTGAATATTTGTGGTAATATTGAATTAATCTTTTTTTTTAAAAAAAGATTAGCATAACATCAATTAAATTGATTTAGGATGGATATGTTAAAAGCAGGAGCTGCAGCTCAGACTTTGACCTTCCTGCACTAACAACTCTTCTGCAACCGGCTGTCTATCATCCTCGTTCCTTATCAGCACAGCTCTCTCTCTCTCCCTCTCTCTCTCTCTCGTGGCAGAGGCTGTAACAGACACGTTGTCCTCATTTGACAAAACAACATGGAGAGGATGTTGTTGCAGTTGACATTTTGACCTATTAAATCATGCTGCTGCACATATGTCAGAGGTTCAAGGTAAAAGATGAGGAAGGGGAAACAACGCAGTGTTTTCTGATCATATTTTAATAACGTGTAGTCCTCTCCAAGAAAGTAAATAAAATTCAATCTTGTGCTGACTCAAGTCTGAAAACATTGCATTCGCTGAAGTTATGTGTTTACACCGACTGGAGCTTCTCAATTGCCAGTGTCCTTGCACTGAAACTTTAAATTAAAAAAACCTCTCATAAGGTTGAGGTTGTGCTTGAATGCTTGAAATTTAAATAGGCTGTTTGCAAGATTGAAAGTGAGTTCTGAAGGCTCCAGCACATGGTCTGACTTTTAAATCTGGTACTGTGTTCGTTTAAATCGACACACATTAATCTGACCTGCGTAAAATAGAACCAAACACGTCTCAGGAAGAGTCATTTCCTTTTTCTGGTACCAAATGTTTTCACATTTGATACAAGGTGCTTTAAATGCCAGGGTTATTTCATATCTTACAATTTTGAAAATGCTTAAGTGATTTATCATGTTGTTGCTTTTTGAGTATAAAGTTCAAGGCCAGTGATGATTTAGTGTTTGTTACTTCAGAGTCTGTAAGCTGCTGCACTCCTTAAAAGTGCTGGCAAACACACTGTGAATTCTTTCCCACTACAAGATGAGCGAAACTCGCTCCGTCATGATGCGGCGGAATTTCCCCAAAATGCCAAAAACCAGGGGGTTAAATTAATAATAAAATACAGGCAAAGCAAATGCAGGATAATCAAGGATAAGTAAGAGAAACACAAAGGCAAAGCCACGGAAATTCAGACCAACAAATGTCAAAATACATAAAAGCAAGAAGACAATGTCACATGAAAACTTGTGAGGATGAATATAAATATAAAAGCAAATAAAAAAATAGGTTTTAAGAAGTGATTTATATAGATTCCACTGAATGTGCGAGTCTTATCTCTTCAGGAAGGTCATTCCAAAACAAATTGAGCCTGATGTCAAACATGCAGTCTTATTTGGATTCAACCATTTACATCAACCTTCCTGTTGTGTGGAAGGTTAAAAAACACTGATACATTTTGGTTAATTAATTTTTATGGTAATGTTCCATACTGATGAAATAATCCCACTAGGTGAGAAACAGCTCCCAGAGAGGATATTGGATATGCTAAAGCAGGTTTTGTGGAGATGGGCATTAGTTGATGGGCCTTCACTGACATAAGCATTTCAGAGGGTTTTTTTTTTAATTAAGTTCTCATGGCGAATTTAAATTTACTGAATCTGATGCAGAGAGAGAAGCTTACAGGGGAACAACACTCCAGTGGTCACACTGGTCTCCGCCTCAGGCGCCATTCACAAAAACAACAATATACTTAACACAATACTTTGCCAAAACTCCTGAGTGAGTGCGTCCTGTTCCTAATATTTGCATCTTGAAGTGAGCTGCATGGTGTCAGACTGGATCAATTAAATACAGAGTGAATGTTTTAAAATCTTTTTTAATTTGATTTTATATTTACTGTGAATTTCAAGTAACATAACACACTGGTTTTGAGGTTTTTCCTGTTAAAAATGTGTTTTTTTTGTTGAAACAACACCTGCCTCAGTGAATCTGATCACATGTGGAAAGCAAAAATGACTGTAAATTGATCTGAACTGAATTTGTTTACGCCATATCACTGTGATGTAGCAGTATTTTGCCATACAAATGCAGTTTTTACTATAATGTCACAGTAATGTCATGCATATTACTGTGATGTAGCTGGTATTTTCATTTATAAATACTGTATTTTACTTTAACTCCACAATGGTAATGCCAAACATTATAGTACTATGATTGGGCTGCATTTTTCTGTATAAATATTGTGTGTAACTGTATCAATTACATTAAAAATCTATCATTATAGGAGGGATTTCCTGAAATAACCACACCCATAGTAATCTCACAATAAAACGCACAAAGATATATACATTTCAAATAATCACAGCTAACGCCTGGTTATTAATACCTCTATATCTCTAACGAGATTTCCAGTTCAAATCCCTGCAGCAGATATAAAATCCATGGATGACACAGCTGTCTTCCACTTGACAAGTAACTCTGACCTTCCGCTTCCCTGCTGAAATTCTGAGTCAGTGTTGCTCACACACTGATTAAAAAACTCCCTTAGTGAATTGTGTGATGGTTATCTGACACAACTGTGAGAAAATGATATTCTGCTTTGTTACTCGTGCCCAACAGATATCAGAGATTACAGAGATTACAGAGATTACAGAGATTACAGAGATTACAGAGATTACAGAGATTACAGTGACTCAGGGCTCTGCTACTGAAGGAGCACATGTAAATAAGTAGTGGAAAATTCCGACAATTTGCAATTCAAATCCAATCCAATTTTATTTATAAAGCACTTTAAAAAACAACAATAAATAATAAATAAATGTTGATAATTACACTCTGATAACTTTGTATTAGATGCCCCAGTCTGAAACAAACTTGCTATGGTGGATGATGGGTAGTTGTTGAGGACGTCGTGAAAATATTCAAGTTTGAAAGTATCGCCTACTTGTAGTGACAGAAAATCCAAAAAAAACGTTCAACTTTCTTTACGATTTCAGGAACAACCTTTACAGGAATTATTGTATCCAACTCCAAATTGGTGAAATCACTCAAAACACAGGGTGCATTGTGTATGTTGAATAGCCTGATGTATTGTTAAACGGTGTTGCCATAGGAACGGGGCAAATTTAAAACAAATTAAAAATAAACTATTATAACTTTGTGAACGAGGTCCTATTTCAACCCCACTTGCTATGATTGGTTATAGTCCCGTCCTGAAGACGTTGATATGAAAATATTACATTTTCTTAAGAGCAATGGAGGCAGAAAACAAGATTTCAACAGCTTTTATCAGGTGATTTTTTTTTTGTCTACAGCTGCACATAAAGTCTCACCCTGAATTCCATTTTTTTTTTTTAAAGAATCTCCAAGTCTTTGTGAAAGGTCTGGGCAGGAGAGAAAGACCTGTCACTCACACTGTGTGACTTTTTGAAAATGTCTTCAGCAGAGTTTGACAGACAAAAGAAATCCCATAGTGTGAGCCGCCTAATCAGTTTCTGTACCCACACAGTCCTCAGTGAGGAAAGGCACAGTGATCGACTTCTGGGTGATTATTATTCACCTCCCAGCTGTTGTGAGTGAAGGACATTAATTCAGATCGGAACAAAGCAGCTGCTGAGGTAAATCTTCAATGAAGGTCAGACAATTTCAGTCCCAAAAATCTGGTCTCACAAAAATAAAACGGAATATCATGATCCTCGCCTACAGCACAAACGGAGGCCACACAGACCTTTCTCTTCTCTCGAGGTGGAGCACGAGGCTGTTACAGTCAGAGTGGAGGAGGGTTTGGGGGTCAAGGAGGGAGGAGAGGAGGAAGATGAAACTGAAGAACAACACATGTGCAAGACAGAGGGGAACTGGGTACTTGGCAAACAAAAGCAGGAAAGAAGGAAGGAGAGGAGGGAGGGGGTTTCTGGATGACCACGATGGAGAGAGACAAAAATAAAATGCCAGGGGAGAAGAGAAGAGAGAATCCGTGATTGTTGATCGAGGTAGAGTGTTTTTGTTTGCGAGGAGGACATGCAGCTAAGGTGATGGGCCACAACGACTGCTGATCACAGGGCTGGTGGTGAGACAGCATGTTGTGTATGATTGTGAGGGACTGTGAGGGGATAACGGCGGTATATAAATGCAATCCATTTACCATGTGGAGAGAAAAATTACAGCCCAGCTTTAGGAGAACAGGCCCTGTGGAGTGAATCTATCTGTCTACAAGCTATCACACAGTTTGCTTGTGAGCACTAGAGCTGTCGGCCTGGAGAATCCAAACAGTGCCATTAAAATGTTCCCTGCTCACACAGGGCAGGCTGTTGGTGACAGATAAGCAAACAAATGGGTTAATTGGAATTAAAGTGGAATAACATCATTACGGAAGCATAGTTTCATCAGTACTCCCTTTTTAGCGCCACTTCTATCCTATTAAAACATAAAAAGTCAAAACAGCCTAAAGCCACGTTTTTTATTCTAACTATGACACATATCAAAGTCAAGCAACTGAAAGCAAACATTTGCTTTTTGGGAGAACACTGTGGGAAGTGTTAAAGCTGCAGTGCATAACGTGGTGATTCCTTCTTCAAATGGTATTATTATGCCTCTGTTTGCTCTCTGTAAACTGAAATGATCTCACAATATTTGGATGTTGCATTTTTCATCTCAGTAAAGTAAAACTCAACTATCAGACCTGATTGAGAGTTGAGAATGTGTGTGTATACTCGGGTACTCACAGGGTACCTCACCAATAATATCAAATTTTATGTTTAAATTTAACATGGAGAATAATGTGTATTGAACGTGGGCGGGGCGTCTCTTAACTTTTGGCTTTGTCTGCGGCCACGAGGAGACATCGAGCGGCGACGCCCGGCGAGTGAAACTGGCAGGGACTGTTTGTCATGTTAATTTGTTAATTTAAATATTGGCATTTGACCTGGTGTATCGATTATGATATTATATATATATCATAATCGATATATATATTATATATATATATACATATATACATATACATACATATATATATATATATATACATATATATATATACACATACATATATATGTATTGATGATGATATGTCACCAAATGGATATTTAATATTGTTGTATAGAATTCACTTCTGAAACTTTCACGGATGCTTCTTTCTTTTCCGTCAGACTCCAACTTGTTTTCAGCCGTTTTTCTTTACTAGTGCAATGTTGCCTCATCCGTCTTGACATCAAACAAATCACTTCTTGTACACAGCGAGGAGTTCTAAACAGAAATACACATAGATTAGAGTTGTGCTCATAGGCTTAATCAGCATTGTGTATATTCATTTGGCAGTGGTTTGAGTGTCACGGACATCTCTTTATGTTTAGCCTCTCTTCAAATGAAACACAACAGCTTTATCCACAGTAGAAACAAACAAAATGCCCGTGATAGTGGGGACAGTTGCATGGCTACACACAAAAAGACAGAGCTGTAAATTCAGATGTTTTTAGCACTAGTTTTTTTCTGTTTACTTTGCCACTCTGACACATTAAATAGCCCTGCTTTTTTCCCCCCACAAAAAGTCAAATTCTCCAGAAAGACCACAGTGGTAAACACTCAAGGCCCACACACACAATCAACATGTCAGTGTGTCCTGGCCATTAATTACAACACAATCTGTGGGATGAATGCCAGCACAGCCTTGGAATGCATTCTTACTCTCACTCTCAGTCCAGCTCTGGCCACGACCTCATCAGGGAAGTGGTGGACAAACACGCGGCGACCACTCCACACTCATATAATACAATCTGGGAAATGAACAATCAACCGCCCAGTTTTTAAGTCAACGCACCATCTGCCCACGCATGACTCACATGATCAACAGCACACAACCTGTTTCCCCGAAGAATAATTTTATCACGCAAACAGAAGAAAAAAAAGTAGTGTAGTGTCAGTGATTAGAGCATCAGTGCCAAAGACGTCTGCCTCAGAGGCAGCGAGGACAGAGCCAGCAGTCTGTCCATCTGTCTCTCTCAGGGACAGCAGGGGAGGACAGGAGGAGGAAGGAGAGATGGCCAGTAGGAAAGACGACATAAGAGATTACTGTGACTCACTTATGAATTTGCTTTGTGTGCTTTATTAAAAATTCACGAGGGAACTAATATGGTTCTAGTGTATTTGTGATAGAATTTATTTTTGGCTTAAACTTAATCATTATAGGGCTACTGGATCTTATAGGTGAATATAGGATAAGGTTTGTGATGACGTATAGATTATTTAAGTAGATGATGTTTATGTCTTTCTGCTTTCTGTTTTACAACTAATAACACACCCAGACTCAGGCAGTGAGCAGCAAAAAAGGCACTTTTTCCATCATAACAACTTGATTTTATGGGTTGTTGCAGTAAATAAATAGAAATCTGAGAAATCTAGAAAACATCATTGTTTAAATCAAACTGCAATGTCCAATTGCAATGGTCTAATGTAGTTGAGGTGGGATATTGGTAAAAAAAAATAAAAATAAATAACAGAAACAAAAACAATAATCTATCTTTATGGTAAGTTCTTGGCCATGTATATGCAAATATGCTCGCTCCATCAAAACTGATAACACAGTGTAACGTGAAAGAAGGACTATCATCATCTATCTGTACGCACTTGATATAAATCTTGCTGTCACCTTGTTTATTTCTCGTCACTGCACGATGTGGGGTTTTCCAACAAAAAAGAAATGAAGCATTAAAGATCTGTGGTTATCAATTTCCCCCCCACAATGAAGAGAACAGCATTTTTGTGGCATGAACAGTGTTTTTCTCAGCAAGGTCGACTATTATGACACAACACGACAGCAGCTCTGAGCATAAGTGCTCGAAAAGTCCTTACCAGCGTCTTGTGCGTTTACCTCAGTGGCCAAAACAGGGACAAAACAGTTATCGGTTGCCCTGTCAAATAAAAACTATATTGATTTTTCTAGGTAAACACCGTGATTGCTGCCCGTCAGACACACGGTTTGGATTTTCCTTTCTAAAGTTCACGTCAGCATGAGCCACAGCCTCAGTCTGAATGTAAATGAGCGGCTGAATGAGTGTTAATTAAACATTATTGTTTTCGTGTGAGCCAACAGCTGATTGGACTCCCGCCTGACAGACGGCCAAAAACTCTGCTGCAGCCCCAGCTCCGGCTCATTACGGATCCATTTTAACTCAATTACTGCTCATCAATGCTGTGAACAAAAATGACTCGAGACCATCGAGTGTGACCTTCTCCTGTCATTATTCAGTCACTTCAGTCATCACAGACTCAGCGTTGATCCAGCTCCACACAGTTTAATAGTAGCTCATCACCACATATTCTCCTGTGTGATTAGAAACACTGACTCCAGAGAGCTGACCAAGCCTCTGCCCCTGTTCTGCCCTCCCTCTGCTCCAGTACCAGTGTATGACAGCTCCTGCATCCCGTTTGTGTGCACTGTTATAGATAAATAGAGATAAACAACAGAGAATATTGTATTCTTAAATTGAGGTGTAACACATTAGATTTACATTATAAGGCTGCAATGAATTATTATCTTAATTATCGATTAAGTATATGATTGTTAGAAATTCTATATACATATATATATATATATATATATATATATATATATATATATATATTATATATACATATATATACATATACAAGTCTGTGGTTCCATTCATACTAAAATGTGTCTCGTGTTCTACACACTCCACGTACTTGGTCACACATTCCATTCCTGTAGCCTCTTCCCAGGGATTCACCTTTTCTTGTATCTTTACATTCCTTGAGATGTACATGTACACTATCTGAAGCAAGTTTCCACGGGTTACCATCTTCTTCATAGTCTCTTCTATCCAAAACAAGGGCATGCCACCGAGCGCATCTAAAACATCTCTGAATAATGGTGCTTCATCAGGACGGCTGCTGTGCGCCGTGCTCACAGTTCAAGCCTCCTCTGATGCCTGAATCTTTAATAAGCATCTGAAAGATTAATAAACCTCCTAACACACATTTCACTGCATCTGATATATGTCTGTGGATGAGCTATACATTTTATAACTGTATAGCACGCTGTGATCACAGACAGACATATTTAATAAGTGTAGTGAATGTCAGAGATTTCTGATTTACTCAAGCCATAAACATAGGAAAAACAACTGAAGATATAAATTAAGTTTAAGACTGAACTCTGAAAAGGACATAAATACTCAGCAATGAGCCACAACGTGAAAGCCGGTTACTGCTTTTATTGTTTGAGTTGATGAGTAATTATGGCACCAGCGTGTTACACCAGCTGTTAGACTGTCTTTCCTCCAGCCAAGATCCATCCACTCCACTGTATAACTCATCCATCATTTCCAAAAATCTACACCAAAATCTTTAAACAATGTCAAAAAGGGAAAAAGAAGAATGCAATATGTCATAACAGCTCTACTTTTATTTGACAGATTAAGAAGAAACTGACTTTTGTCAGACTAAACTGTATTTAGTTCAAGAAATGTAAGCAACACTTTCCCTAAAGTCTCACAAAGCAGACACTGGAATGTGTCCTGTAATGAATACCTACATCTAACAGACATCAGCCACGTGCACAGACATAATCCCGACACACTGGAATCTCACCAAACTTCTCAGAAAAGCCTTTTGCAAAAAGTTATAAACAACACTTCTTTTTTTTTTGTTTTCAGATGCCAGGGTAAGAGAGAAGATCCCTGAGGCTTCTTCCCTCCCTGAGAGAGTGCATGATTCGCTGTTTATTGGGTTGAACAGATGCTTTTTCTGTGCTGCAGCTGAATACTTTACACACATCCTGCTCTCAGAGTGACTGTAACAAACCACCCCGCCTCAGAGTGATGTTCTGGGATTTCTTTGAACATCTTTATTTTCTGGGAAACTATTTTAGATATGGGCTATCACAGTGAAGTCAGCTAATAATCATTTTTAACACACTCCAAACATGAGTTTGAGGTTTTTTACAATGTTGAATGAGTGTTTACAAACTGAAGGTAAACGGTGTTTGAAGTGAGAAAAGGAGCCTGTAAGCCTGTTTTCTGCATGAGCACACATCGCTTTAGGGCCACAGCTGTTACAAGGCAGAGATCCAGAAGAGTCCAAGCTGAACATCCACATCCTTCACTTTACTTTACTTTACACACAGCTCTTAAAAAATGCTCGAATGAATTTCCACTGTGTTGGATCCTTCAGAAGCTGGAAATGATGACAGTCTGCCTCTATACACCTGAATCTGAAGTGTTCCTGAACTGCAAGACCTTGAAATTGAAAACTGATAAAGCCCTTTATCACCTGATTCCCGCGTCTACATGGGAAACGGTGTTCTCAATCAGTGTCAGAGCAGCAAAAAGATCAGCTCAACAACTGTGAGAGCTCAGTACCTTCTGCTTCTGATCTGCTCACTCTACGTGTTTCTACTGTGCTAATAACGGCAGGGATTGAAATAACAAGACATTAACGGGAGCACCAGCACCGAGTATTTACTGTCGTAAACTGGTGTGTGTCTGTTTGAGTTCAGCGGTCACAGTCCTGCATCACTTCATATATGATTTCATTCATGTAGCACCAGCTAATGAGCCAGATCCTGAAATTCCCATTGGCCCCCGATATAGGTCAGGTTCACCCACTGAAGCGTGATGCCGTGGTACAGTTTTCCTCACTGAGATCGTGGACGTGCACAAATTCACCACAGGTGCATGGTGCTCAAGCACCTCCGACCAGGTGAGGGCCCTCTTTGAAAAACCTATGTGTTCATTTCAATCGTTTTTAGACTGTACAGAATAAAATACAAACTACAACTGATGTGTAGACAATCCAGCTCCGTCGTTCTAAAATGGGTGTTAAAGTGTTAAAGTTAGATAAATCAAAGGAAATATCCACAACAGCACCTCCTGTAACTTCAGGGTCAAACACAATAAAAAAAAAAGTGGCATATCTTATAGTTACATACATATGTTATGTTTAATAGGTCTTATTCAACAAGTTTCTACAAAGATAAATACAAAAAATGACTGCTGTTAGAAAATACAACTGAAATGCAATTTCAGGGCATTATTATTATTATTATTGCGTTTTCACAAATAATGTAAATGCTACATATAATAAGGTTATTGTGAGATATTGTAACACAGTTTACAGTAACAAAAAGGCATAGTAGTCATTTTGCAATGGGGGTAACAATTTTCGAGCACAAATTGTACTTTTATGTGTAACATGTACTATAGACAAAATATTGGAAAAATAAACGGTATGGGATGAAATATCAAAAAGCCTTGACTATCATGGCCTGGTTGTTGTTTTGTTTGTTTGTTTGTTGTTTCGCCTGGTTGTTGTTTTGTGTGTTGGCTGCCCCCGCCACCGGATCCAGCCGCAAAATAAGAGCAAAACAACAACTCACTTTCAAGAAATACAACCAGAAATGTTGTCTTACCTTTGCTGTTGGGCAAAACAAGCTGTTTTCACCGCAACAAAACCGCTTCTAACGGAGAACAAGACTTCCCAGCATGCTTTGGGGCCTGTTCCTGGTCTGATTGGTCATTCCAGACGGCCATTAGCTTGTTTTGATTGGAGAAGGGCGAATGTCCGTCAAACTACGTCATATGCATTTGCATCCTTCTGATGAACGAAGGGAAGGTGATTGCGTCTGTATGTATTAATGACTCTGTTCGTGTGTTGTTATTGTTTTGTATCGTAAAGGTTCAATCAAAAATTAAAACACCTAAAAAAAAACGATTAAAAAGAGCAGTCAATCGTAAATAAAAGTAAATGGGTTTAATAATTGTTTTTCATATATTTTCATAGATACCTCTGTAATTTCACTTCAGCATCATCAGACTGCACAGCTAATGTTGTTACATGACTTCCATGAGTTTGTATGCTCCTAATGCACATTTTTAAAGATGATATTTATTTTAAAATGCAATATTTCTTTGGGCGAGGGAAAAAATCCTTCATTTATTGTGGGTCCCATCTGCATTTACTCTGGCACAGTGTTATCTACAGTGAAACTTACATTTCTGGTGGAATCTCACAAGTGTTATCTTTATTTTGAGACCAAGATAATTCACATAGAGCTTGTAATTACAGAGATATACTCTATTTAGTTTGGGCATTTCATTTTCGAACAGGGACCCCATTAAATGAATAATAATTAGAAGGTGCCCTCATTTTTACTGGAGCCTGTATGTGCAGCATGGTGTGTGTGCGTGTGTGTTAAATACACTGTATGAGCGTAAACCAGCTCCAGCTCCAGTGTGTGTGTGTGTGTGTGATGCTGTCACACAGAGCACAACAAAACCTGTTTGGTTTTATTAAATTAAGAGGAAAAAGAAGGTCACACTCACCCAAAATCCCAACAACAAAAAGTTTCAGCACCGCGCACTCATGCGTTTCCATCACGCTGTGACAACGCAGTCAGGACTCTGGGAGAAACCTCAGCTGCTGTTTCTGCTCCGTTTGAACCGAACCATCATTAATTCAAATTATCCTTGTTGTGTCAAAACGTCATGAGTCCAAACTGTGACGCTGGGAAAAAAAAAACAACCTAAATCTGGAATGAGAAACAGGAGGGGATCTGATCCAAGCGCGCGCGCGACTCCGTCCGGACTGTTCCCGGTCTGATCTGAGCTGTGGAGTCAGAGCTCAGGACCAGTCTCACTGTCCCGCATCCTCTGCTAGGGGAGGAGGAGGAGGAGGGAGGAGGAGGAGAAGGCTCTTCTGAAGCAAGCCCACACTGGATTATATTAATTTAGAAAGAGCAAAGATTAAACCACAGCACGAGTTGAGGAGATCATCATTGTGGTGTATAAAAAAGGCTGCGATCAAAATCCCATTGCAAACACAAATTCAATTAAAATGTCTTTCTTTCAAAGCACATAACACACAGTGAATAGTTGAGAGAAAATCTACACATATTGCATTCTTATTTTTGTTTTTTAATCCCTTTGTGTGTTTTTGGTTTCAAACTATATCAATTCTTTCTTTTTCTCCTATATTACAGATATTTGCGCACATCATGCACACATCATGCATCAATGAAGGTGCCATACCATTCCTTTTCATATTTAACCATTATATTGTTATTTATTCTAACTGTCATCATTCTTTTGTGCTTTAAATGTATTTAATTATTCTTCCTTGTCTGCGCCTTTGTTGTTTTGTCGTCTTCTTATCTGAAAGGCAATGATTAGATTGGAGGATTTAGACAGTGTGTTGACAAAATATGAAGCCACTATTATTATTATCGTCATGTAATTGAACCATATCCCGATTATATCTGACTGACAACATCACCTCTCTGCTCTTACATTATACACTCATTCCAATGTTAGAACAACACTGACCTCGTGTGGTTTCCTTCTGCACTGCAGTAGAAGACCCCCTCAGGTTCTTCTGTCAGTCAAAAACAGGAATGTGATGCTGCTGTGGACACACACTCACCAACATTGGACAATTAAAAAAAAAAAAAAAAAGTGTACATTTTTGCTGAGACACAAGCTGAATTTAAGAGTCAACAGCATGAATCCATGGAGCCAACAGGGGACAACAGGCGGCTGCTGGTGTTGTGATGGTACATGGGGAATGTTTTCTTGACACACTTTGCGCTGTCAGACACGATGAGAATGTGACAGCCCGTCTGAGTATTGTCACTATGTTCATGCCTTCAGGGCCACGGGAGGTTATGTTTACTCTGACGGGGCAAAGGTTGTCATTTCAGCAGCTTCCAACCTGATCTGAATGAAGTAGAAGGAGGATAGAATAAAGACATTTGGCAACCTGATCTAAAAAAAATGGAAAAAAGAAATGATATGCTTGAAATCATTAAAGTTTAAATCTGAATCAATAACACTGAGAGAATAAGGGGAGAAACTGCCTAGAGTTCATTTGTTGACATTTTAATCAGCTTATGTAGTATAACCAGTATAAATGGCCATTGTGAAGATAATAAACACACAGATTTATTTTAAATGTGTAGAAACACAAGTGTTTTGTGGCTGAGGTATTTGATGTGCACTGCACTGCTTCCGCGTGATCGCACAGTAAACATTCCCAGGCTGCTCGCATTACATAACAGACACAGTCCAAGCTTTCTTCTTCATTTCTGAAGAAATGGAAAGACTGGACTGCTTGGCGGGAAGAGGGCGCTGGCCTGACTTCAGAAACACAGCCAGAGCTGCCATGTGGTGATAGGGTGTGGACACCTAATGGACACAAAAGCTCTCCAACATGTTTGAGAGAAAGACAGAAGAGAGAAGACACTGATGTCACAAAATCCAGCAGGGTTTACTGGAGTTCATACACCACTGTAATGAATCATTTGTTAAAAAGGCAAAACTGTTTGTGTTAAAATAAACTTGCGGAACATTTTGTTCCCAAACCGCCTTTAGGTGGCTGACCATCAGATAAACAGTTGTACAGTGTGTTGAAGCGCTGGTGGCCATTGAAATGTTTTAGAAATTCGGATTATTCTTGTGTTTTTAATTATGATTACGACTTGCTGGGAAATGAGTTGATGGCTCAGTTTCATATGTAAATTGTTAAAATGCTCACCTTTTGGGATCATGGCTCTCTGTCCTCTCATCAGATCATCTCTGAAACGTGACATATTTTGTGTAGTTTTTACTGTGTGACTGTCTTTCAAACTCTTTATATCAGATCATAATAACCTGTTAATAACACTTTAAAAGTTTACCTTTAAAGGCCCATCTAGTTTGGCCATTTGGGCTTGCTGTAGAAACATGGCAACGCAGGATGTTATTATATTTTGCACTTATACAAACATGCTTATTGTATTCAATGTTGGACGATAAACCAACCTAAATGTAGCACACTAAGTGGGTGACTTTTTTTGTCTGACATTTGGGTATCTGTTTGAAAATAGAGTGGAAAGTTATAAATAACAGCAATCTGGTGCCTTGGGTGTGTCAGTATCAAGTAGCTTCAATGAGGTTTCCGCCAGCAGATTGCTTACTGGTTAAAGCATTATACTTTGGTATGATTTATATGGGTTTGACTCCCAGTTTTTTAATGTCATTGTCTATAACTTACTGCCTAGGCCTGTCTATGTTTAGCCCCAACCTCACTCTTTCTGTGGGCCCTAACCCTAACCACCATTAACATTTTTGCCTATAATTTGAGTTGAAAATACCGCTAAAAACATACCTTTTTGACAGGTTGTTCAAAATATGCAGCCAGAGCCGGCACAAGGCTGCTTAGTCAGCCACTTATTTCACTTATTCCTAATATGTGTGGAGGAAAAAAAAACATTTTAGCATCATAAAGACTTTTAGAGCTTAAGTTATTAGTTTTTTTGTAGATTTGTAGATGAAGATTTGCTCATTCTGTTCTGAATCTTAAAAAAACAAAGTCATTCATCTTGTTTACTTGTGTAATTCAAGCTCAGTATCACCACACTTAGTACTTTGCTGTGAATATGAACGCACATATTAATACTAAACTAAAGTGACACTATAATTAATGGAATTTATGGTGTTACATTTGTATCAAGACTACACCGAGGTGGTGAAATGAAATTCAGTTTAGGGCCCAATAAAAGCTTGGGCCGGCCTGAAAAAATAAGAAGGTGATATTATGTTGTTCTCAGAATCAGGGTTCTTAACTTATTGTCTTACTGTGAAAGTGAAAGCACGAGAAAACTAAACTGTCCTCCCGAGCGAACAATCATGGCACCAAACCATTTGGAAAACTCATTTCTGGTAAGGAAGGTAAGGAACACATCTGTGCACCAAGTTGTATATCATGTCATATATTCCTTCAAACTTTATTTTTGGAACAAGTGACACACTGCACCTTTAACTTGAGCACATTGGGACCTAGATTAGGTTTCTATAAAGGATTTTGCACAAGCAAATCTGCAAAAACATTAAATAATTTGGTCTTTAATTATAATATTATGTAGAAATTCTAGTTTTTCATTTATAAAATTATTATAAAATATAAATGAAACAAAAAGTGATTTTCTTTGGAAACCAGTCAAGCGCCATAACAAAGGAGAATTGAACCTTGAGCAGCTGGACTGTGTCCCAAGAAGGAGATGGCTGAGGGTGCAAAGCTGGAGGAAAGGGACGCGGCCGGTGGTGATTTCCCGGTCTCACCTGTGTGACTGCAGGTGATATTACTGTTAAACTTTAACCTCCACGCGGACAGTGGCGTGCACTTTCACTGCTCTGCTGCTTTTTTGGCCTCCGCGCCACATTTCATAGATGTTCCTCTCTGCCCGTGAGAATATTGACGGCTCACTGAACCGGTTCGTGTAGGATGTCAACAAGTGACGCAGGAGCAGCAGAGCTGCAGCAGCTCAGAACTGCTCCGCCTGCGCACAGGACACCACGAGCTGCACGGACCGCGACTGCACGGTAATCTAAACGTCTGTACATGTGTTTTCGTCACCGCACACTTTATTACCACGTTACTATACTGTGTCTTTATGCGTTATAATCACTTCTTAAATGTTGCTGGGCACTTTTTTTATGTCTCCGAGAGACTGTTTTAGCCGCGACGCGAGCCGTCCTCGTGAGTCGGGAGAGCACTACGCCGAATCCCATTTACTAATCTGTGTATTTAATGTTTGAGTGAGCATCATGACGCGCACGCATGTCTCACAGTTTAATGGAAACAACCCACAGAGCCATGGCTACGTTTGAGTTAATACGGCGTTAAGATATTGGATCAGTCAATATTTCATACTTAGTTCAGCCGCTGTGTTTACACCATAGGAAGCGGGACGAGTGGTATTTTATAATATAATGTGTGTTATGACGCATTTTGGTAGATTTGAGTGTGATGCCAAAGAAAGTTACGCCAGTGTAATCCTTAAAACTTATTATATAAGTGTTTTATTGCGTGGTACGTACCATGTTTGGCATAGGGCTCTGTATTGGCCCGCTCTCTCCGTATAGCAAAGCGTGTCGCGTGTGAATTATGGAGTATAAATATGCTCAGCTTGGGCCTGTGCTGCTGATTCACTCATCCCTAACACAGGAGGATGGAATTTAGAAACGTGGGATATTCCATAATGCTGTCTTGCTTACCAATAGTCAGTTCAAGTTTTGTAGAGGGTTGTTTTTCCACCCCAAAAAACATGTTCTGAGTAAATATGTTTTTATAACATTGTTTTTTACAATGTCATTTCCATTGTAATGGTTGTAACATGTTTTTGAAACATCCTCATCAACATGTTTTGGCAGTGTTGTTCATGTGTTTGTGACATCACTTCATCTGTTTCTGTTTTGGCAAAATGGATACAAACTAAAGGAAGGTGGATTCTGCAGAGGAGGCTGCCTGTTGTTTACTTTACGGTTATGTTAAGCTAACAAAGCATATGTTTACAGTTATTGCAATAATATTATGAATTGCTATTATATTTGGTCAGGAAACGTGTACCAGGAAGTTTTTATTTGGTACGCAGAACACTAAAGCAGCACTGTGTGTTTAGCACACAAGCTCACACATGCACATCCAGGCCTGCAGTTCAATTCCTCAATTCTTCGGTGCTGCTGCTGCTGCTGCTGCTGCTCCCTGTTTATTGTTGTATATCATCCACAGAGTGAAACATAAACAGCCATGCTGGATGTGTGACAGGCACTGAAGGTGTGGCATGACACACAGAACAAGTCTCACTCTGTTCTGCACATCTGATGTTTCCACTTTACAAAGTCATTAGTTGGGCGAATCCTAAGAAAAAGGACGTCCAGAGTGTAGATCATTAGCTGGGATGTTTCGTGTGTGTTTATTGTTTGCCGCATGTGTGTTCATCAGAGCACACACCCACACTTCTTCACTTCAGGCTGACTCCATGTTATGTAAGTGTTAGCTGGCGGATTTGGGCACACACCCACAAACAGGCAGGCTGACCTCCAGTGAAGAATACACCAACATACTTGTGTGAGGCACACTCACACAGAATGCAAAGATAACAATTAGTCATCCGCCCATGGAGCATTTAAAAACAAGAGCTTCTGCTCACGCAGTGTGAACACTTTGCAGCGGCAGTGTTTCATCAACGTGAGACTCCACATTCTAATTTTAAGATGTAGCTTTATTTAAATGCCACACACTGCAGTTCACTTTGTCAACATTCATCTCAACCTTTTTGCAGAAATTCAACGTAAAAGGAAAGTTCACAGTATGGCTATTTAAAGATACATTTTAAAGATAAAATATTTAAAACTACGAGGATACAAACATTGTGGTGACTGATTATTTATTTAAGTTCAGCTGCCAAAAAATTCACTGGTTCCTAATCCTGCTAGGTTTTGTGGGGGGTTTTTTGATCAGGAAATATCTATCATTAATACAATGATTGACTTCCGCACGTTCACCTACGGAAACCTTGTTACGATTTTTACTTCCTCGAGATTGTCAAGTTTGATAATTTTCTCGGCACTCCGAGAATGATTACAGCTATATTTTTGGAATTTTTATCGCCTCAAGAACTCTTTTTTAAATTATTCAGAGATCAAGAGGTAACGCGTGTATTTGTGTATATGTTAACTGTTTTATGTAACTCCATGTGCTGTGTTTGACAGGGAAAATAATCCAGGCCTGAATATGGGTCACTGCAGATTCACAGTGTTTTATAAGGATTAACTCTGCAGCCACAGACCACAACAGTTACTTGTATTTGGTTCGTCAAACACAAAATAAATTAATTGTTTGCTGAACACTTCTTTCTCTTTACAAAACAACAAATTATTGGAAATCTGTTTGGGCTGCGTAGTGTTTGAGCTGATAACATACATGTGATTTTGTTGGCTCACGCTGCCGTCTGGAAAGTTGAATATGGGTCAAAAGGTTCCACCGTGTGGAACGGCTCACTTTGGTACAGTACGGTTTGTTTTTTTGCGCTTAATACTAATACTAATACTAATAATACTTAATGCATTTTATTTATAAGCACCTTTCGAACACTCAAGGACACTAGGAAAACAAATAACAATAATAAACAGACATCAGGACGACACAGTAAATAGATAATGGAGTGAAATTACAGAGAGTAGCCTATTTTGAACAGGTGGGTTTTGAGTTAGGATTTGACCAGGATTTGAACAGGGGAAGAGAGAGATGGTTCCCTGAAAGCTCTGCTCCCCATCTCTGGACTACATGGTGCTGAGGCGGGCGGGCGAAGGGCACAGTGAGGTGAAAGGAGGAGGAGGTGGTGATGTGGAGGAGGTCGGAGAGATACGGAGGGGCAAGGATATGGATGGCCTTGAAGGCATGCAGGAGGATTTTGAATTGAATTCTGAAATTAACCAGAAGCCAGTAGAGTTGCTGTAGGATGGTGGTGATGCGGGCGGATTAGTGAGGGAGACCAGAGAGGACAGAGTTACATTTCTCAATTGTTTCCATTCTTCTCTTCCCTTTGGGTTACAGAGTAAACTGATACGGTATGGTCAGGGTGGAACCAGCAGCTGACTGGACAAGAGAAAAGTGCCATTCCCTTGCAATCAGTGCAAATATCCATCGAATCAGGGCAAATGCCCGCAGTTTACTCTCAGCTTGACGTCTTTTTGCGACAAACAACCACAAACAGAGCAGGAAAAGAGCTGCTGGATCGCCTCCTTTGTTGTCTGTTGTGTTGAATTTGATGTTATTGTTCGATGTCGTCGCACTGGCTGACGCAGCCCATCGGGCACAGCCCAAACCCTGTCTACCAAGTACAGATACTCAGGTCATAACGCCTGCCTACCATTCCAACTGTGCCAAAACGAATCACACTATAGTGGAAACACAGCAAAAGTGAATGGGCCACAAACAGTTGTACAGTCTGCTCTGCTGAAGGAGAAAATAAAGGAGCACTTTATTTGGCCATGTAACAGGCAGAAGCACTGGATGAGCCACATAATTAATCAGGACGGCAGATTTCAGACTATATAGTTTTGAGCTGTGGTGGACAGAGTGTGAGGGCAACATGTGATCCTGGATCTGAAGGTGCAGCACATGACATTTGAACAGAAGCCTCTCATGCTTCACCACCACACGCCTCATGTCACTTTGGCCAATCCTTGTCACTCGCAGGTTTATAAGTACTAATATGGCTAAGATGTAAGATTTGTTCTGTTGCCTCAGGCAGAGGCAGATCACTTCCACACAAAAGGTGTGTTGGCCTTGGCAGGGAGTTAGTAGCTGAAGGGCATGATGCTCTCCCTCCCTCCATCACCCTTCCTCACCCCTCATACTTCTCTCTCCCGCTCTCTCGTGTCACATCATGTCAGTCTTTTATGATAGCAGCACTGATCTTAAGCCGTAACAAAGCCAGGGAGTTGCAGCACCTGAAGGTAAGGTGGATATGGAGAGGTAGAGCTGGGCGTGATTTAGATAAATAAATAATTTAAATATTTCCCTGTGATCGTCCCACAGATCAGTCAAGGTCACATTAGGCCTCCCAATCCATGCGCACATAAACCAGTTAAGTGAAAGTGACTGTGGAATGTCCTGTGACATGTAATCTGCAACTTGATGTTGAACGAAGGTTGCACGAGGACTCGTATATGTCCATATTTATAGAGCCGACTCATCACAGCTCTGTGCCTTTACTGTGTTTTTGGCTCAGTGTGGGTTCAGCAGTGAAAGTACATCGTTGTTGAGTGGGTGTGTTGGCACTGGTGGTGAGAGCAAGTGTGGAGTGAGCAGTGTTAGATCATTATGTAACCACGTCTTATCAGTCCGGTACTGTCTAAGTGATAAGGAGCATGTCTGCCCCGATTTTCCTCTGACCTTAGTTTTCTATCCGCACCACTTTTATGACAACACCCAGTCATTTAGGGCGTTGCATGGCAGGTTAACATACTCTCAGGGTGAACCTTTCACCTAAATATGTAGCATTTATGTACGCGCATGAATAAATCACATAGATGCAAATAGTACACTACTGTCACTGTATGTTTTTTTAATAAGTGTCAATACTTTGTACATGAAAAGTTAACTTATAACCACAACCTTTTAAGCATAAAGCCATAATCGGCTATAAATCGGGATTAGAGTGCTGCTCGGGCCACATTTTTCTGTTCCGAACTTGGCCAAACCCGAGAGAATATTGTCCGAGTCTGGCACAAGGTCTACAGTAAGCTAAGTAAGTAAGCTGAGGCGTACTTTGATCGTCACGCAGGAGGTTGTTAGGCTTTATTTATGGTTGGCAAACACCAAAAGTTATCGTTACATCCAGGAAGAAGCACACACACGCACACACAGATACTTTATGAGCTATTACCAGCACATATGAATATGATAGCATTTCAGACTCACCATTAACAACCACCAGTTCTTGTATAACAGTAACGGATCCAACCATTGTGCTCCGAGTTTTTGCAGAGAAGAGGGATAGTATTCACAGTGGATGGTTCAGTAGCCTGTCGAAACAGAAACAGGTCATTCACTTATGAGTTTCTAATTATTATCACTATATTCAATAAAGCACTTAAACAACATTTAAATTCACCCTATTTTACTTAATGTGTCATTTGTGACCAAACCCGAGCCCGGCAATCGTTTCTGGATTTTTGTCCAAACCTGTCCTGTATCCATGCTCTCATCTAAAGACTGCACATTATATCCAAGTCAGGTTTTAGCATTATTTTATTATTCCTAAAATCTGTTGCAATATGTAGACACCCCCTTGTGGCACTCATAACGAATCACTATGACTGTACGATGGTGAGCTGCATATTGAAGTCACTCATGTGAAATATTAACAAGGCAAATTCTATTAACTAAATGTTAGAGGTTTTGACTGCAAAGCGAGATAACAATCTGATATCATCCCATCCCTAGTTTAGACTCTGATGAACTCCCTCTGTTGACTGTAAATCCAGCTTGTTGTTTACCGCAGCCCTCCAGCTGCTTCAAAGAGGCTTGAGGTACAAGCAAAGATTAATTCATTCATTCTTCTTGTTTTTGTTCAGGTCACAGCACGATGAAACAGTTGATGAGAGGGACCAGCCAGAAAATCCTAACAGTGATGCAACTCCATCTGGCCAGGTCCGCCATCGGTCAACCATCAGAAAGAAGGGACCACACAGAGGTGGAACACACACTCACGTTAAATATGTTCTTTTACATGGAAAATCTGTTTAGCCTTGTTTGTTTCACTGTGCAGCAGTTAATCAGCTGCTCTGAATCTATTGCAGTAATTATATTTGGAGCGGATGGAATAAGACGGCAGGAGGCTGCAAAGGCGTGCGGACCCAGATTCACCACTTCTCTTTTCTTTAAACTTTCCAAGAATCAAAAAGTTGGAGTTAAACTCCAGCCAGAGTCTGACTGCTGTCACAGCAGGTAAGAGCCAAAGCTGTCTTTTGTTCCCTTGGACTAATGAGGCAGGGTCTGCCTGTCTGTCTGTCTGTCTGTCTGTCTGCCTGCCTGTCTGTCTGTCCAGTCCTGCTTCTTCCTGCAGGACATTGTGTCACCGTCATGTCGCCTCTCCGCGTGTCGTGACAGGCTTGTCAGTTTTGTGCGTGTGGCGACACAAATGTATGCAGACTTGTGCTGATCTCCTGGACCAGCAGATGAGATTAAACGGATGGATTCACAGTGCAGCTTTCCCACTCAGTGTCCACATGAAATCATGTGTGTGTGACGTTCGCTCATTAGGGATCTGAGGAATACAGGCTCATTGACTTTGTAAGGCTCCTGCAGGACTGTGCCCTCTATTCTTTAAGCATGGTCTCCGCACTTTGTGTTTTTGACACAAAGCGAAGAAGCAGTGTGAAGATAACTTTTCAGGCCCGTCACCACGTTCTGATATGTGAGCAACACGAAGTGAGATGCAGGTCAAACTGAGAATTTTGTGATCATTTTTAAAGACAAACCTGACAAACACACAAACAGAGGTTTGCAAGTAACAGAAAATCAGCGATGGAGCCGTCACACACACATGCATCTAATGTGACCCCAGCCTTAGTCTACGAGACTGGAAGTGGTCCCTGTTGTTGTCTTGAACACAAGCCAATAACGATAGTGCACAGTCGTTTAAATCATAATTTCCCGCATGAAGTTAAACATCAACTGAACACGTTGACCCAGTCTGCAGGCTGCAGTCTGAGACGCACTATCTGAAAGGGTCAGCTCTCTGTACAAACAAGGAAGTGAACTGAACAAAGTGACCCTGCTCTCTCTCCCTCTCCCTTGTTCCAGTGACTAGAGTAGAAGGATATGAAGCACTTACTGTAATCCAGGGTGAACTATTTCACAGTTAATGTCTCACAAAGCATCCAACACCTCGTCAGCAGCACAAGATAACTTGAGGTTATATCAGATAAGAATTGCTGCCTTGGTTTTGCAGGGAAATTTTAAGATCTAACATGTGATAAAAACTGCTGTGTTGTGAGAGAGCATTGATTGTGTGCTCCAAATGTTCCCTTGAGCTTGCTTTCACGCCACCCTGTAATACAGTGCAAGTCGTCAATAATCAATAAATGGTATTGGTTGTATTGGCTCAACAGAGGCACACCTCTTCAGTTGTTTGTGAGCCACCTGTTTGTCTTTTCATGCAGTTGAACGCAACCGTTGTCACGATCTAATCCTGATTGTGTGATTGTGTCTGTGCACTCGCAGTGAGCGGGACACACACCTGTGATAACATGTGCTTTCATGTTCAACAGTCAAGTACATTGTTCAGGCGTTCACAGGTAGTTGCGAGGTGTGACCCCAGGTACACATGTGACATGTGAGAAAACTGTTAAGTAGGAAAGGAGGAATGCGGACCGCCCTGTTATTCGGCATTGCAGTGGCGAATGTGAGGTGTCTAATTCTTCACATTCGAACCTCACACAAAAACATTACAGCGGCCGAGCACAGGGAAAGTCACAGTTGATTTTCACACCTAAGTCATTTCCATAATCTAAGAAGGTTGTTATCTGAAAGCCTCTGATTCGGTTCAGGAAACAGGAAAAATAAAGACCCCAGTTAATTTTCCTGTTTCCCAAATCCTGTCTCAAACATTGCACTAGTTTACAAAATCAAATCTTACAATGGTTTTCTTTGTCACAGAGTAATGTCCCCATTGTCTGTGAGTGAGAGTGTATTTACAGTAAACACACATGAAAGTTCTGACTGACCAAGACAAAACCTACATGTCATCTAGATGATTTATTGCCTTGTCAAATTTAGTTCTTATTGCCCTCAGTTGTTGTTGTAATGCATCCAATAATAATTAATAGTTCCACAGAGAAAGTGCAACCCTTTGATTGTGTGACAAATGTCGTTGGTAATCAAAGCGCCATACCCATATTTAGTTTGGTAACCATAACAAGCCGAGCGAAGGGTACATCATTAGCATTCTACAGTTAGCTGGCAGTTGTAACGTGTAATCTTCATTAGTGTGCTCAATTTTTCCTTTCTTCCCTGTTTTGCTAGTTTGCCGGACCCACAGACGGTTGATACAGAGGACACCTGCCATCAGGTAACCATCAGGACATTTCACAATAGTGAAACTGAATCTTAGTTACTTTAAAAAAAGAGCTGTCCAGGTGCAGAAACTGAGAAGAAGTAGACGTAACACGTCACAGCATCCTAAGTCACATTGTGTACTTTAGAAAACACCTGAGATTGGATATTATTTTAAGTGTTAGAAGGGAGTGGATGTGTGTGCTTTGTGTGCACACTCTTTGAAGGCTCTCATGTCTTTGAAAATAACCCGTTTGTCAGGGCTTGGATTTCTTAAATAGCTGAACCATGGGAACATGAGCGGCAAAGCTTTGACTACTGCAAGCACATAATTTACAGCTGTGATAGCATACCTACAGTAAAGACCAGAGGAGAAGCTCGACTTGAATGGTAGATCTGAAAAAATGAAAATCAATGCTTCATTTTAAATATTTTTTTTATAATGAACTCAATATATTGTTATATATAGAAGATAGAACACTAAGTCTTCTTCTTTTAACAGGTTAACCAAGGAGCATCACCACCAGAAACCCCTGCAGGGACAGCCAGTGACTTGTTACTTAAGATAGTAACAAGGACAGAGGAGGTTATCACAACTGGGTGCAATGAACCGGAAACGACCAGGGACGTGAATACAAATCACCCTTTGTCAAATGGCGACTCCGGACCACATGACTATCATAGCTTGCACATACTTCCACATGTGACTCATCCAAAAAGCACTTGCTCTGGTTTAGAAGAGATTAAGAAAGACATAAAGGTGCATACACAGGTTGAGGACCAAAACAACCTTGGACTATCCAATGCTGCTGTGACCATGCTTTCCTCCACCATGGTTACTGTTCTTGCTCCACACTGGACTGGCCGAATACGAAGGACCAAAAGATTTGAGGGAATTGGAGATTCAGAAGCCCTAGGGAATTTCCAGGTTATGGCCAGCACTGCAACAAACCATGCGCCAAGCCAACATGGTGTGGAGAGGGCAGTCACAGAAAGATCACAAGCCCGACAAAGAGACCCATTCCTGGTTACCAGGAGTAATACAGTGGAGTGGTCAACTAAGAGTGACCTTGCAAGACTGGACTATGAATCAAAAAGGAAAATTAATCAGCCTGTGTCTCTGGATGTAAACTCTGAAAGAATGGACAACAGGAAGCTAGATAAAGGTGCTTTAAGCCCTGTAGCCCCAAATGTATCTTCCATGTCTCTTGATCCAAATGAACAAAGGAGAAATCCACAAACTGGCAATCAAGGAGTGCACTCAGCTTTAAGCTCTAAACCAACAACCAGCAGTCTGCTTCTGTCTTTAAGAAGAATGAACTCCAGTGGCATGAGCTCCACTGCTGCCTCTGGTTTATCTGATGAAAACCACACAGCAAGAGATCAGCAAGGAAACATGCACACACCACACCTCTCTCAAAGCATTCTCAATAATAATGAGAAAGACAGGACAAAGTCTGTCCTTTCTCCACAGTTAACTTCTTATAGAACAGCTGAAACCGGGCCTATCCCCCCTCCATCATCCTCCAACCGCAGAGAAGGGAACATGTCTGAATCACGCTTCTTTTCAAATTCACCAACGAACAAAGATACAGAAGTCACACCCTTCACCCAACAACCCCAAACATGTTCCAAACCTGTCTTTTTGAGTAGAGGAGAATCTGTGATGCAACAGAACTGCAGAGACTCAAACAAAAATACAAACATATACCCATCAGTCTCTTCACCCAGACATTCCCCATATGATACCTCTGCTCTCCTAAAAAATCAAACACTTCCCAGAAGGACCACACTGACATCCACTTCATGGTGGAAACAAGTTACACAGGAAGGCAGTTCCCCTGTAACCCACAATGTTACACCGAGCATCAATGACCAGCTGAACACACCCTTATTTTCACCATGTAATGATAGAAGTAACTTGGCTATGCCAGTTCCATCTGACAACAACAGATTAAGAAGTCAAATCTCCCTTAACAGAGACAACAATAACACAGCAGACACAGTTTTCATAGGTAACACGAACATTATTAAGGAGACTCAGGGAGGAACTCACATCAAAGAAAGAAATGCCAGGGATTTGCCTGAGCAGAAATTAGACAAACAGCTATTTGGATCCAGTTTAAACAATAGAGAACCACAAAAGTCTCGTAATGTCGAAGATGTTTTGTCTACACCTAAAATTAGCAGAGATACACCACACAAAACACTGACTCACCCTACAAATCTCAGCAAGGGTTCTCTAAGTAATGCAAATGTATCTGATTCACCTCCTACTTTCCAAAATCTCAAAAGCTCAGTTAAACCCACTGAAACCAACAGCAAATACATGAGTGATCATTGCTCATCCAAAACCTGCATCACCCCCATATCTCTTCACAACAACTATTCTGGGATTACCAAGCCATCTCTTCCTACCACCTCTCTCAATAGTCAGAGTGCTCATTTTAAAACTAGCACCACACCTCTTGGTTTTGAAAGAAGCTATGCCTCCATTCCCAAAAATTGTCCCCCCAAAACTCTGACCAGCCTCATCACTACAGGCAGTGCTTTCTCTAAAACAAAGTACACTCCTGTACCTATCCCTGCATTTATCGCCTCTACGCCTGGAAGCTACCCCCCATCCACAACTGTCCCAAGCCCATCCCTCCTGTCTCCTCCTGTCACTCCTGCCGTCACATCTTCTCCCACCACTATCACTCACCCTTCTCCCCTAACGCCCCCTGCCACTCCAATCCTCAAAAGTCCCAGCTGCTTAAAAAATTCCAGCTCTAAGGAAGGGACGATGTTCTCAAGCAGCCCAGAAACAGACCCAAAGAAACTGGGGGTAGAAGGAAAGAAAGTGAGACGGGTAACATGGGAAGACTCTGTGGATTCTCAGCCCATCACAGTGAAAAAGCCAGATCCACCCGATGTCCCAACAGGTCCTCTATCTTCCTCCAGGTCCCCAAGTGGTAGAACCCCATCAATTTTCAACTTTCTGAGATCAAGCAGTCCAACTTCAAATACAACTCCCCCACCCCACAAAATCTCCAGCATAGAAGTGGCAAAGGGAAGCAAGTATCGATCTCTGTCATCTGACTCATCTGATTTCAGAGAGCAAGACCGGTCAAAACAAGAATGTAGTGGCAGAATGAACATTGATCATGTAAGACAGGACTTAGGTAAAAACAGACAGGAGAGGCCACTATCTGTGGAGTATGGCACAGTCAAGTGTCACCCCTCCACTTCTTTCTCTCTCCCTGCTGATTTGTCAAGTGGTTATAAGCTTCGTTATAGCTCCCCACCTTACTCCACTCTCATGTCAAGCAGGTCAGCACAGGGAGAATCTCTGACAAAATTACCTAGATCTCCTCTTTATCCACAGGCCTCTCAGTCAACTTATACTCCAGAACTTTCCTCACATGCTGATCCCAGTTTAGCCAAGACCATAGCCACATCCAAACCCCCTATGTCACAAATTAGCTCACCCCAGACCGTATCTTTGCCTCTCCAAAAAAAAACTGCCACACAGGAAAGTTCAAAATGTGAGGTTTCAGAAACTGATGCACTCAAATTTCACACCAATAATGGCAATCAAGATAATCACCAGATTGGTCAGGTATTACTTAACAGAGTTGATATTAGTTCAGCGTGTCCACAGAACCCCTCTTCAACATGTGTAACTGAAACACTGGTTTACAGCATTAAATCCCAAGTAAATACAGCTAGAACTGTGCCACAGAACTCTACACCTAACCCCATGCAACACACTGCAAACGCAGAGGTTTCTTTGGAGAACAGGTTAAGTCAACAACCACATACATCACAGAGCAAGGAAGTGTCAGGTAAATCCCAGAGTCATTCAGACCACAGTTCCAGTGGTAGCAGCTCAACAGGTAGTCAATCCCAGGGTGAAGAAAGCAGGAACAAAACAATGAAGGAGAGTATGCTCAGTAAAAGCAGGTTCTTTTCAGTGGAGAGCAACAATGAACAAAGTCCAAAGAGAAGCCGGTTTGCTCTAAAGAAAAGTGTGAGCACACCAAGTTTCAGTCTATCAAGATCAGACTCTGAGAGGTCCAACAAGACAAACAATAAAATGGACCAGGTTCTTAATAAACTGAGACAAACATTTAGCACCAGAAGGTCTGAAGATGATCCGTCCTTTCCATGGAAATGGAAGCGGGCTTTGCAGACGCCTTCTGTTAGTGGATTGAGTGACATCAGCAGTGTCAGTGATGCCACTGTTGACCATACCAAAACACTAGAGGAGGGGGGATCAATGCTGAAGGACAGTGTGAAGGGAACTGAGGATACAAACAGATGGACACAAAACAGATACACCATCATACCGCCCCCAGCTGTGACAGGAGATGGTTTCTCCGCTTGGTCCGAAAAATCACCTCCAGAAACTGGCCAAGATGAGAAAAGTGCTTGTGAAGGACAAGCTTTACAAAGTGCAACCCAAGTTCATCTCACAGCCCACAGCCCAACAATACACCAGCTGGATTTTTTCAAAGACAACAAGACTGATTATAAACCAACAAGCCAGTCACCCACATGCAGAGATCCCAGTCCCAATTTGAACCCCAACCAATCTGATGGTTATGCTACTCAGTTCAGGAAGTCCACATCCAGTCCCAGGAGCCCCTTCTCCCCTTTCTCTTCTCTTACCCCTGTGTCCCTTACCCCTGTCTCCCCATTTTCCTCACCTGATGCAACAGACGACAGTGTGTTCTACAGCCCAAAGCTGCAGCGCCGCAGGGAGTCCCCCTCATGCGACGCAGGAGAAGGAATCAGCTTGGGGAGTTCAAGAAGCCGGGCATCCACAGGTCCTCCAAGTCCAGATATTGGACAAGACAGGGAGCACTTAGCATCCTCCTATGCAGACTTAAAGTATGGCATTGTGCCTGGGAGGTCATTTTCTGTGAGCTCAGTACTGTCCAGTCGACCCTCAGGACCTGGACGTATCTCCACAGGTTCCAGATTCATGAGTGTGGGTGATCTCTCTAGACCATCCTCGACTTGTAGCGGAAATGGCAAAGACCTGGATCGGTGGTCTTTCCCTGCAGGATTGCCGCCAAGTGAATATGGTGTGTCATACTACTCCGGTGACCCTGGTAAAATGAGATCAAGGTCACTACCTCGATCGTTTACCAGTTGCTTGACAAACTGGAGTTCAGGGGTCAATAATTCTCCACCCAGAGTTGCCACAGCGTCAAAGCCAGCCCACCTTTGGGGTGCTAACGTGAACATCTGTGACTTTGAATGGGATGTGGAGGGTCCCCCAACACCTCCTCCAACACCTCCCTTATCACCAGTGTCCAGACGCATATCCACCCCCCCCAGCATTTCTTCTCCTACCTTTCCCAGCCCGCCAGGAGCACCACAGTCAGTTGAAAGCCAGTCCTCCAGAGGGCGCCTGCCCTCCAGAGGTTACGTGTCCAGCCTCAGCACCTTTGAGGAGTCTTCCGACAGCAGCTCGGACACGACAACCGATGATGAATATTACTTAGAAACAGGTGACGGTGAAGAAAAGGAGACAGAATTGTGAAAGCAGGAAAACTGCTCTCAAGTTTTGTGACCCGGGACTTAATGATGTTGAAGGAAATGAATGCAGGGGAAGAAAGATGGGCAGCGATCTGTCATGTGCAATGAACTTCACTGCTTGTTTACTCTCACATTGTCAGAGAGGAGGTCAACATGGCCAGCTGATTGCCCACATGATTTGCTTCTCCATATTGGTGGTGGCTGTTGTGTTAAGTGACCAAGCATGTTATTATCAGTACAGTTGTTTTGATGTTTAAAAGCATGTACAGTGGACTGTATAGTGTCTGCATAATTAATAACCTTTGTTGAACCATTACAATTAAGACAGCTGCATGGCACTTGTGAGGGAAATACAATAAGTAGCTGTTTTAGCCAATCTAATATGTAAGGTGAGGGTCCTGACCTAAGTCTTTGCCACTGCATTTCATCCTGCTAATTAACATAAAGTGCTGAGGTATTGTGGATAACTGAGATATTTACTATGAGATATTTAATCGTTTGTCTTCTGTGTTTGAAGATTTAAGATTTATTATAGTAATTGTCAGCGATTTATTTTCACTTGTTTTTATAAAGGTAGCGTGGTTTTAAAAAGCTTCGTACTCTAGTATGTAACATAATATTGTGTGCCCGACGCAATGCTTGTACTTATTTGCACAATGACAATCTAAAATCTTAATATATGTATTTTATAAATATTTTTTTTAATAAATACATTTAACATTCCCAACGGTATTTTTGGGTTTTATTGGTGGAGTGTTTCCACCTGTGCTCTTGTGATGTGGCAAATGATTTAATTGCAAAATCTTTGGTCGTGTTTTCCATGGCAGTACTTGACAGTATGTGACATTAATTAGTCCAAAGGTATGCTAAGTCATGGCATTGTAAAAAGTACAGCACCTCGGGTCACATTCCAGTAGGCAGGGAGTTTTTTAATGACCAACATTAAACACAACGTTATCTACTTTACATATGGTGGGGCTGTTTCAGCTGTCACACAGTGGGTGTTCCCTGACGTCCTTTGCTATAACACACACACTGCTATGGTGATAGTTGGGAAGAACACTTAATGGCCTGGCTGTAAAATCATTATTGTATTACCTGCATGTCTGCTGACTGTGTGTTAGGTGTGCTTGACCTTCTCTCCGGTGTATAATTTTCCTGGGGAGACACAGTTCACACTGACACAGTATAATCTGCAGCCATATTATTAACCATGATGTCACTGGGGAAGGGCATGGCAGCTTTTGTCACCATGAGTCTTAAGAGACTCATTTAAACATAACGTTTTTTTCTGCTGATGTCATACTGAGGCGAGTACAGCATTTGTTCCAGGCGGATCTGAAATCACAGAGTAAAAAACAAGTTTCAGGTACTAAAGTGAAATCTATGTGTGGGCAAAGGAAACTTTTACAGTAACAGGTGCCACAACAGACATATAACAGTGCCCTGTATGGTGAATACCAGCTTTTAATTATGATAACTTCTGGATTTAAAGTCCACAGCCCAAATATAAACACTGCAGGCTTAAGATATGGATGTCTGTCAGTCTGCAGTTCCTCTTATTCCCGGTAGCCCCCAGTACTGGGGGCAAAAATACACACTGCGATGCACATTAATCAAAGGCACATTTACCTTTGATCAATATTGACATGCTGCATACCCACAGAAAGCTCAGAAACCCGGCTATGCTATTAGCTCATAAAAACCATTCCTATGTTCACCAAACATGGACTAAACGCCAAGTAATCTAACCAACACCATAACAGCGTAAACATTTAAAAGCGGCAACGGAGAACCAGCGCTATCATGTTGAAAAAAAACATGTCTGCTCATAGTAGAGACTCCACAGATTCCAACAGTACCATTTATATCACTCTACGACCAAAACTCATGGATCCAGCCGCAAAATAAGAGCAAAACAACAACTAACTTTCAAGAAATACAACCAGAAATGTTGTCTTACCTTTGTTGTTGAGCAAAACAAGCTGTTTTCACTGGAACAAAGCCACTTCAAACTGAGAACTACACTTCCCAGCATGCTTTGGGGCGTCTTCCTGGTCTGATTGGGCATTTCAAACGGCCATTAGCTTGTTTTGATTGGAGAAGGGCGAATGTCTGTCAATCTACGTCATACGCATTTGCGTCCTTCTGACGAACTAACGGAAGGAGCTACGTGCATTTGGAGACCGCAGCCTGTTCCTATTGGCTTTGATGACTAAAACGAGCTGTCAATCACCCAGATTGGCCAATGCTAGCCGGAGCTATAGCCCTGAACAGGCTGAGGCTCAACGTTGTCTCTGACGCTCCAGAGAAAAATGATTTTTTTTATTTTTTTAAATTCAAAACAAGTTTTTATTAGACTAATAGTGATATGTGAATAAAATTAAGTTAAGTTGAAGTTTTTCTTCATATATTTTCATAGATAGTGCCAAACTAGATTCACTAAAACCTCTGTAATTTAACTCTGCTTCACTTCAGCATCATCAGACTTTGCACAGCCAATGTCCACTTTAAGCTGCTTTAAGCTCTTTAAGCAGCTTTAAGCTCCTAATATTCATTTTTAAAGGTGATATTTATTTTAAAATCTAATATTTCTTTGGGCGATGGAAAAAATCCTTCATTTATTGTGGGTCCCATCTGCATTTACTCTGGCACAGTTTTATCTACAGTGAAACTTACACTTCTGGTGGAAAGTGTTATCTTTATTTTGAGACCAAGATAATTCACATAGAGCTTGTAATTGCAGAGATATACTCTATTTAGTTTGGGCATTTCATTTTCGAACAGGGACCTCAAAAAGAGGGGCCGGGAAGAAGAGGTTGCAGTCCACGGTCCACCAACAGGAAACAGTGAGCAGCACTGAGCAACATGGAGAAACATGAAGGACTTATGTGGGTTAGAGATGAGCCCATACACTATAGAGTATTAGTATCGGTCTGATACCAGTCAAAAACACTGGATCAGATATCCATCTATGCATTATGAACCGCTTATCCAAGATCAGGTCATCGGGGTAGCAGGTCTAGCAGGGGGCCCCAGACTTTTCAATTCAATTCAATTTTATTTGTATAGCGCCAAATCATAACATACATTATCTCAAGGCACTGTACATAGACAACATCAAAGAGAGCAGAGAACCCCAACAGTTCACACAATGAGCAAGCACTAGGCATCAGTGGAGAGAAAAAACTCCCTCTTAACAGGAAGAAGTCTCTGACAGAACCAGGCTCAGAGATGTGCGGTCATCTGCCTCGACCGGTTGGGGTGAAAGGAAAAATGGGGGACAGTGGAGAGGTGGGGGACAGAAAATGGGGGGAGAGAAAGGACAAGAGGGAGATGAGGGAGAGACATAATCTCTCCACTTTGGCCTGCCCTGAGGTCTCCTCCCAATTTGACATGCCAGGAACACCTCCCTAGGGAGTTGCCCCAATGGAATCTTTACCAGGTGCCCGAGCCACCAGCGGCTCACTCCCGAATGATCCGTTTCGGTGGCACATTCCCGCGATCTTGTTCTTTCGGTTATGACCCATCGCTCATGACCATAGGTAAGGGTGGGAACCAAGATGGACCAGTAGATCAAAAACCTTACAGCTTAGTCATTTAAAAGATGAAAAGTGACTGTATCATATCAGTACTGGTAGATGCTTGAGGTTCATGATATTGGTATTGGACAAGAAAAAGTGGTCTTGAACTCTTCCCCATTTGGACTCTGATTTAAAACACAATCATGATATTAACACTGAGGAGGTAAATCATTAAGTTGGTGATTTTCACAGTAAAATACACTTAAATTTTGTACAAATACAAATTTACATAGGACATGATGTAAAATTAATAAGATATTAAAATAAACAGACCAGGAAAAGGAGAACATTGATGACTTGTACTGCCACACTTTACTTTGGCCATTCATGAGAAATACAGCAAACCTGTAATCATTAAATGTACTAATATTTACAAAATAAAACATCAAAGGTCCATTGTGTCCAAAAGTTAGGTGAAATTCTTATCATGTGATAGAAATTGAAGATAAAAATCATGTTATTTATAAGTGTACAATCTGCGATCACCTGATTGTACGATAATATTTTTTTATTACCTGGAATTAGCCTTTTTATATTCATATCAGGAGCAGGGTTAATTATGGAGGCCACCATTTTGGATCACATTGTTCTCCAACACACGTTCAACTTCTCCAATAAATGTTACTGAATTTTAACACACTGTAACGGGCTAGTGCATTTGTGTTTATCACCTTTGCAAAATATTATATAATATATTAATGTACACATTTCTTTGAGCAGCAGCTTCATTTGTTTACACTTTGGTTAATACTGTTAAAAACTCACCATCTCGTCATGGGGTTTTGATAAATGTTTAACAGGATTTTATTGATGTTCCTTCTTTCGTCCTTCATCATAGGAGAGACAACCTCATGAGTGGAGCTCTTTGGCCACCTAGTGGTGTGACTTCAAAACAATACAGCGCCATCTGATTTAATGTGCAACATCTACAGGAACATACCATAATAAGCATCAACTCATTACCTGGAATTTAAAGGCCACTTTCACACTGTGTTTGACCTACAGCTGTGGCAGCGGTTTGATTATAGAGTTAAATACTGTGATGTTTCTACAGCCGTGATCAGAGAACAGCCAACACCCTCTGGAAACAATGTCTCGATGCTTAAATAACAACAGTTTTATCCTCTGTTGTTGTGCATGTATGCAGTCAGCTGCACAAACACCAGCACTGCACAATATTATCTCAAAGAATGGAGCAAAGGACTGGACTCCTCCTCTTTTCATGCCTTAACATGTAACTATTTTCATTCTGTGGTTTGGAAACTGTTGTCGGGAGTTTTAATTACTGTTGCTACCTCACTCTGACCCTTTGAAGGGCAATGAGTCATGTCTTAATCATTTCTGTGAAAGTGTTTGAGATGTGCTCCTCCAGGTGCATGTGTAAAGTCCTGTGAATTGTGGTACATTTAAAACCCCATTTATTCTCAATATCTAGAGGGAAATCCTTTGCTGTGCGTCGTGTTGGTTCTAGTGTTGAAGGAGCTACTTTTCTCCCCTTGACAGTCTCACAAAGCAAAGTTTACACTATTGTCATCAAGTTTTTCCAACCTGCCGACATTGGGACACATCTGCTTATCGCAGCAAACTTATTAAGCTCACTTGAAGATGTGTAAAGTGGTATCATGTGCAGCACTGTCAGGGTAGTTTTATCAGACCTGACACTCGTGTCAATGCATCCCTTCTAAACACCTCTTTGTTTGAAGCGGTTAAAAGTACTAGATGTTCTGCTTGACCAGTTTGCCTTCGCTTTCACTTCGACGCTTCTCATTATTTCGTGTAAATCACCCTCCGCGTTCTTCTAACCTGAAGCGGTTACAAGCAGCACTTTCTCTGATCTGATCTTCAGCATTTCCTGATTCATGAGTCCATCAGTTTGTTTATGTAACAAGTTTTAATTTGACATGAAATCAGGCTACAGAGTTAACAGCATCACAGACCACCAGTGTTGTCAGATATAATATTACTCGAGCCAGGTTAATAGTCATAGTATAAGTGTTTGGTGTCGAGTGCAACATACAGATAAAATCAAGAACTACTGAAAGGTTAACAGAGGTTTCGGTGTCCTTCAGTGACTCCTCAAATCAAACCCCCCTCTCATGTCCTCTTACTGCCACACACTCGCAAAACAAGAATTAACCAGATCAGAACAGGCATTAGCCAACAGACTCAAAACAAAGAAGGTAACAGTCATCTTTGGTGTGCGGCTGAGGCGGAGTAGGGGGGTTCATTTGGAAGCTCCGGGCCCTCTTCAGCTCCAAGTCTCACTTCATGTAGCGTCATCATCATTGGGCCCTTTTTTCCAGCATTGATACACATTCAGCTCAAACAACAGGGGACTAGCGTCTGCTTACTCAAAAGTCAGTGTTTAACTTCTAACGTTCATTTGTACCCGTCTTATTCTTTTGCAGCTAAGTGGCCATGTAGAGAATTACTGAGCCAAACAAGAGGAGGAAAAAAAAGCCCTTCAAGTTCCTCTAAACATGCAGATAGCAATGTTAGGAGATCAGAGACGTCAGGAAAACGTAAGCTTTATTCCATGCCAATTTAGCAATATATAGCTTATTACCAACATTTTAAAAACTCTTTATAATTTATTGATTATGCTTATTAACTTAGGTTTTAAATATAGCTGGCTCCAGGCCAGATTCAGTAACTGCAGAGTGAAGATAAAGATTTTCATTTAAGGACGCTTTTGTTCTCCCTTTTTTGTCTCTGATCCAAAAGAAATGTGGATTTAAGTTTAAAAACTGTTCCTTAAATTTGAAGACTGGTCAAATTAACCTTCATCTCTTCCAAAAAAAATATCAGTGAAAATCCTCTCCGCTTTATCGCAAACTGTGCAAGTGTGCATACAGCCTCCACAACTCAAACAGCCACACAAGTTTAAGAAACTAAGTCTAGAGTATTTACAAGGCAAGTGTCACCCACAATCCTGTCAGGAGTGACAGCATACTGTATGTACTGAGTCCTTCTCTGTTCGGAATGGAAACCTTCATGTGAGTTTTCACATTTAGTGTCGTCGTACACAACAAACATGACTAAAAAAAAGAGTCTATGCAGTTTTTAGATGCAAGAATTTGCGACTACTCTCTCAACTTTGTCGCATCTGGGCCGTGAGTCGAAAGCAGCTAACCTCTCTGTCACAGGCTGTGTGGAGGAGCAGCCACCGCCTGTCGCGAGGAGATCGTACTAAAGATACTTAGTGAGTGTGTGTGTACACCACATCTGAACAGAAAGATGAAAAACGCTGGCTGTTCGATCATCAGCCTGTGTTTGAAATGACTAGAGGTCTACAGTATATGTCAGGAAATCTCAACCTCTTTCTCCGTCCATCTTTCTGCACTGCTCCTCTGCGGGAACCTGACAGATGTAAATGTTCCGGCTGCACGCCACACTGACTGATGTCAGTCAGCACAGTCCTTCCCCTCTGTCTCTTTGTCTTTTAAGTCTCTGGGTTGGGTGTCGCGAGGAGCGGCACATTGTCCCTCCTCCTCCTGCCCAGCGGGGGGCGTCTGTACTGTTCCCCATCGGCCAGCGTCTGCGGCAGCGGTTTCCTCTTGCTCTCGGGCAGCAGCAGGATGGACAGCACGGCCAACAGGGCCAGAGACGAGTAGACCACGTGGTGCAGGAAGTAGCCATAGTGGTTCCTCAGGTCCATGAGCGGGGAGCTGAGGCGGCCGACACAGCCCAGAGCGAGGACAGCGCCAACGCCGCTGCCCCTGCACAGACAGACCGAGTTTACGTTTTCAGATTCAAAGACCTTGGTGTCCTTAGTGGTTTTAAAAATGATGCAAAACACATATGATGACACAGGTAGTTTTCTTTAGAGCTGGTTTTGTCATAATAAACACATCTGTGTGTAGATACCAAGTGAAGGTTATTTTCTGCAGTGTTTTGAATACAGAATAACTAAGTATCGTAGTTGAATTTTTTTTTTCTGGCTCATTTCACATGTGGTTATACCATCTCACACTGTCAGACACCATCTCTCTATGAAAAGTAAATAAAAAAGTGACATAAATATCAAATTAATGAATAAATAAATTCCCATTTTGCCACAAAATGTCACCGTGTGCGAGAGAAAAACATAGTGAGGGCAAGATTTAGAAGGAACTCACTGATGAATGCAGATTTTTCTGTCACCATTACACTAAGCAATCTGTGGTAACATCACAATGACAAGGTTATGCCAAAATGTTATCTAATCCATCTTTTATAGGAATTATCATGTTCATCAGATTAAATAACAGTAATGTTTCACAGAGGTGTTAGCTTAGTTTAGCAGAAAGGCTCAAACAGTGGGGGGCAGCAAGCTTGTCTCTTATATCTACAGTATTTGATATGAAATTCCCTCAACCTGAAGCATTTTTAACCCTTCATTTAAAAACATATAATGTAAGACGTGCTATTAACTATAATCTCAATAAATAGGGATTATTTTCTTCTCTGTGATTTGCTGTATCCCTCCATGTCCTGGTTCGCTGCGGGTCAGCAGCACAAAAAAACAGTAACACTTTCTACGTCTTTGAGACATTTCTCAAAAAAAAAAAAAAAATCCAATTTCACTTTAACTTGGTGCAGAGCGTGAGAGTGTGCTGTCCTACCTGATGATGGTGGGCATGATCTCTGCAGTGAAGAGGATGCAGAGGGAGGCAGTGGCCTGAGAGGAGAACAGGCCCAGCACTGAGAAAACCGTGATGGCCGTCTCACTGAGGTCTGGAGAGAAACAGAAGAAGGAGAAATCTCACATCTGATGCAGAAAGTGCAACATTTTATATTTTGTTGTTTGTAGGGACATTTAAATATGCCAGATTAAAAACATTAGCTAATGTACATCTGTACCCCCAAGACAGGTCAATGTAATAATGTAATGTATATACACAACAACAACATCAATAAAAAAGGTGAAGCAGCACAGTCTCTGTTTTGGTTAATGAAGATAATATGTGATAGGAGTTAATTAAGGGTCCAAACTGTGAGGTGATTAAGCACTTAAGTCCTCATGGGACGGTGCTTCTGCCCTTTTACCCATAATACATGAAAGCACTGCCAGACACAGGCTTGACTTTGCTGCCACTGCAGTGTCCTATATAATTGTCAATGTCATGCTCATTATCAGCCACACGGGGGAGACAGTGTTGTTTCTACACCCAGCTGTGAAATACACAAAGGAATCTAGTTTGTGTTTTTCCATGAACTCAGCTGACAGGTTTGATTTAAATCTCTCGCTCATAGTCTGTGAGGAACCAGGTCAACGTGACGGATGCGGAGCAATAGTCTGACAGGACAACATCTGATTCACTTTAAAACTCGTCCCGGTTCAGAGGGGACAAGTGAGTGTGGTTTGATTTCCCCCAGTACAAAGTGGCATGAGGGAAAAGGCAGGTGATGATTTATGGCGGTCCACCTTGTTGGCAAGGACTATTAATAGCTCTGCTCATTTAACTCTAAGTGCCCTTGGAGGAAAATGACATCCTGCTGCTGACTTACACTCCATGAGTCCGAGAAGGATCAAAGAGGCCAACCCTGTCATCGTCATGGAGAGGAGCAGGATGCCACGGCGACCGCACCTGTCCACGGTCGCCCAGAGCAGGAACCAGGCGCCACCACCTGCACACACCGACAACAGGTACATCCAGTAGAAACTGGGGGCGGTGCCTCTGACGTCACCTCGGAACGAGCTGTAGCAGTGACTAATGCCATGAGAGATGAACCTGAGGGAGGAAGGACGAAGAGACGCAGAGTGAGCAGCTTTTGAAAAACTGATTTCACACAGGCAGGCATGCAGAGCCGAGGATGCGGGGCAACTTACGAGGTGAAGCCAAGCACACACAAGTTCTTCCAGATGTTCCTGCTGTGGAAGAGCTCGGGGAAGGACAGGTGGGGGCGGGAGGAGGTGGTCGTCTCTGAGTCCAGCTCTGCAGGAGACAAACAGGACAGAAACACAGTTGAATAACAGTCCAACAGAACAAAATATAATGACGCAAGGTAATTTATCTTTTATTTATGAACTCATTCTCAGTCGATTCATGCAGCACATACCCAGGTCACTATTTGACCTCTACTATTCAGCATTTAAAAGCAGCAGCGAGAGACCACAGACTTTACTGCAGTAACGCATTGGCTGTTGGCAGAAAAAAGGGGCATTTCAACTGACTTGACGACTGAACTGTCATCATATAAAATGTTGAATTACATTTATTTTTTATCCTTCTTTTGCATCTGTTACAAGACAACAAAAAAGCAAATTTACAGACATCCCTGGAGACTGGAAACTAATTCATATTATATCACATAAAACTCAAAATGTCATAATATCTGATTCCACAGTGTAAAAAGTCAAATGTTCCTGATTCAGAGCATCATGGGGTGTAATGTACAATGTCAGTGCTACTGCTGTGTGTGTGTGTGTGTGTGTGTGTGTGTGTGTGTGTGTGTGTGTAAAAACACGCTAAAGTAGATGTTGAGCTGCTTTGACTGTGATACTTCCCCTCACAAATCCCAGATGACTCCTGTTACCGGAGGTGATAACAGTCAGATCCCAGATGTGTGTAACTCACAGTGTAGAATAACATACTGGCTGTTTCTATGTCTGACCAAGTTTAAGGTTTCTAAGCAGAATTAATGTGATGTAACGAAATCTGATGTAATCTATGCAAATGTGAGTCATTCGCAGACACGCAGATATCGGCAATTAAGTTTGCTGGGTTGGCGTATGCCCAAATATGACATTTTAAAGTCACAAACGATGGAGAAAAACATGTAGGCTGTTGTAAACGGTTTTATTATTATTATTCATAATTAAGTTTGAGATGAAACACTAAAATATGAAGACTTGAGTACTTTGAATAATCATTGTTTGGTCCATAAAATGTCAGAAAATTTTGAAAACTGTTGATTAGTGTTTTTAAAACATGGAAATGATGATGTTCTCCAATCAAAATAATTCTGTTTTAATAATTTTTTTGTTTTATTCAAAAATTTAAAAAGTTGTTTTAATACTTTAAAAAAAAAAAAACAACTACAATCGAGTCATTGTTTCAGCCCTAATTTTAGCTTTTGCTTAGGTAATATCTGCTCACGGACAGTCCTGACATCACTGAATAAAGATCCAACTCTGATTATTACCCAGCTGCTGGATCTGTTGGTATGCTCCTTTAAAATTCCATCTTTACACAGGAACCCTGACCTTTGAATAAATAATGAGTTAGAACTGGGCATTATTATGTGCTGGTGGTAGTGGTGTGTGATAGGTGCTCAAACAATAAGAAACATCTAAATAATGCAGACTGCATAAACTGAATGTGTATTCAGACTCAGATGAGTCACTCTCATTTTAAGAAGCAGGATGAAGAAGTAAACCTGTCGCTATGTACACGCACACCAGATTATCCCTAACTAGATAATGTCAACGTAACCACAATTTGTTTTTGCCTAATTAAATCTTCATGAGGACTACTAGTCCTGACATGGTCAGTGCTTCTGCCAGAGAAGGTCCTAAAGATGTAATAAATATACTTAACCAACCTAACCCCCTACCACATGCAATGGTTGACACACACCTAGGCCTGAACAACAAAACCTTCAAAAAGCTCTTAAAAGATGTGAGGACCAGCTAAAATGTCCTCACTTGGTCCAAATGTCCTCACACACACACCTGTGAAGCTCTCGTCGTCCCTCAAGTCTCTGCTTGAATTTCTTCTCTCACTGAAAGAGTTCATGTCTGCAGATCGTTCTGACAGAAGGAGCCAGCGAGGAGACTCTGGAAAAACCCCAGGAATGCTGCAGGAGCGCAGGGAGAAAAAAACACACACACTCACTTTTTGACCTCAGCTAACCTTTACTAAGCACCCACACAATTAGAGATTAAGTGCTGTGACTCCAACATGGAAAAGAACAAATGTGGGTCAAGAAGTAGCCACATTCTTTATTTCTTAATCCAGCTTTTCTTCCATTCATATTAAAAAGCCAAACTTTATTGCCAGTAATCTTTCTATAATTAATTTGATTTTGAAACTGCAGTGAAAGCCGATTTTGGAACAGAGGTCTTTAACAGAGACAAGTCTCTTATGTGTTCTGACAAGAGCTAAAGGGCTCAGGGCAATGAATGGACCTGAATCGATACAATCCAATAGCTTTCAACACATCAGTTGGCATCAAGACACTCTGACGACGAGTAAGTTCCTCCATTCGCCCTGTTTTACTCTGCACTTTCACATTAAAATGAAGGGTTAGGGTTAAAAAATGTTACTTGTGACTTAAAGATCCAGTGTGTAACATTTCAGTTTATTGCAGGAATTGAATATACCACCTATATTTGTATAAAAAATGTCATTTGGTTTAGAATAATCATTTTACGTGTCCCTAAGACCAAGCAGACTGAGTTTAATGTGTGTTTTGAAGCAGTGAGTTACAATGGCCCTAATTCCAAAATACTAGACCATTAAAACACAAAAATCTCATACCCATAGCTGAGAAACAGTGTGAGCGGTGCGGCCCCAGCTCCCAGCAGGCCCCTCCAGGACTGACAGCCCAGAGCCACAGCGAGCAGCAGCAGCTCTCCGGCCACAGTCATCAGCCCGGCCAGCATGGTCACCACCAGCCTCAGTGAGGGTTCACACAGCTCCAGACCTGACACACAAACACATGACATGTTAGGTGATGCTGTCGGAAGCAAACCGCGACAAACCTTCTGTCCCTGTATGCTCTGGATTATTCCCTGATTATTTTACGAATATGAGGTGTGGTTCATGTGCTGCAAAATCCAGTTGTAGCAGTTAGGACGTTCAGTTTATCAGTGTTCTCTAAAATCCAGGGTTTTGAAAAGACATGGTTCAGTTTCACTTGAAGCATGTTTATTTGAAGAGATTGTGCTATGTCCTGTTTTAAGACACTCTTGTTAGCACAGCATGTTATTTTGTTTTTCTTAGAGAACTAGCTCAGTGAACACTGAGCAGGAGAAGCTAAAAATATGCTTTTTTTTGTTATCTACTTGGCCTGATTGTATTTATTTTATTAAAGAGCAGGAGCAGCTAAATGTAGCAGTTAACTTAAAACCAAATGTTATGTTTGATTCTTATGATTTCTGTGACGCAAAGAAAAATATTGATACAATAAATAAGAATTGCAATACAAAACGAATCTGCACCCAAGTATTGAGCAACACACTATTTCATACTCATCTTTAAGTTGGTTCTGTCAGATTTCCTCCAGTGGAGTATTTTCTTTCCACTGCTGCTTGCTCATTTTGTGAACTATTGGGTTTCTCTTCTCTCTACAATATTGTAAAGGCTTTTGCCTTACTATGTACAGAGCCTTGAGATAATGTAATGTTGTGATTTGGCGCTGTACATATAAATTGAATTGAATTGAATAAAATAAATAGTTATGTGCTGTTAAAATACTTACGGGTGATGTACAGAATGAGGTAGACTCCTGCACTTGCAGCTGCCAGACAGAAACGCATGACGATGAAGATGGGGGGATTCGGCGAGACGCACACCAGCACCCCAAACACCACAGACAGAGTCAAGGAGGTCAGCAGAGTCTTGGACCTGCCCAGTCTGTAGAGACATGCAACACAGTAGTGATACAAGACTTACTGACAGATATGACTTCCATAATGTTCACCTTACACTCAAACTAACACCAAAACCACTTTTTTACATGTCAGCTTCATGTTTATAACAACTTTATTTTTAAATGTTCAGATTAATTATGTATTGAAACCCTATTTTAACAAATACAAACTATGTCATCACTACTTGTGACATAGTTCATCTAACTTCCAGCTTCGTGCAGGTGCAGCACTTTTATTTCCCTGCTGCAGATGAGAACTGTTTCTTCATTGTGTGTCCCTGTAGGAGGCATTATTTCACCAGCCTTAACAGACAGATGCTAAACTCAGTTGGTCAGCAAATTAATGAAGGCTGTTAGCTGATTAAACTGGCATCATCTCCCTCACAGTCCCCACAGAACTGCATTTCCCCCCGTGTGTGCTTCAGTCTGACAGCACTGAACAAACAGACAGCTTGTCAGGGGTATTTGGGGTCTGTCTAATCCAGAATGAAAAGCATGGAGTCCTGAAATCACACATTTTCTTCTTTATTGCTAGTGTGTAGTAAATTAATTGGTCACATATTGTGTAGAGTTTCAGTACATTTACAGCAATTTAGTTTGCACCTTAAAATTTAAACAAAAATACATTTTGAACATTTAAAAAAAAAAAGGAGTTATTTTTTTGAATCACAAAGATTACAAAATGTTCTTTTTAACTTCTTGCTCACATGTAATTGACACAGGATTTGTCTGATTTGTAGCCATCCATCTATTGTCCACCACTATATCCTTCACACTGAGAGGGCCAACGTATAGAGATGAACAACTATTAACTCACACCTACAGGCAATATAGAGTGTTTGATTAACCTCAAAATGTGAGAGGAAACTGGAGAAAAGCAAACCAGCAAACTATTAATTGTGAGGTAACTGTGTTACCGTTTCTGGTTGGTCGAACCTAAATCTAAAAAAATGCTGCTGAGTCACCAGCTGAGTCACCAACATAGTCCAGAAAAACAGCAAATTATGTGAGCGGTTCATCACTTTTGAGAAGGTTTTACACCTGTGTATCCAAAGATAACACATAGCCTTTCACAGCAGGTGAAGATAACCTTTTTTATTTTAAATGTGTGCTTCCGAAACACTAAATATCCTGTGTGCGTGTGTGTATGTACTACCTGTCAGCAGCATAGCCCAGACCCAGACAGCCAGTAAGGACACCCAGGATGAAGCACACCTCCTCCACTGGCACCAGCCAGTACTGGCCACACACCAGATCCCACTGGACAGCACAGACACAAGAGTGGAGAGCGAGTAACTCATCAGGCAAACATGGTTGAATCAGGAAAAGCAATTCAATATTTACTAAGTACTTTTTTTAAACTACTACAAAATAATAACAAAAGCATATTACAAATTGAAAGTGAAAACAAAACACCCTTAAATTAGATTAAGCAAAACAATTTTAACTTCTCAGATTTAATGCTTACACTGCCTATGTTTGAGTGCCTGACACACTTGCATTTTCTCTAGACTCATGCATGATAAAGGCACAAGCACTTGTATTTTTAATCTCAGTCAGAGGACACTAGTGTATTACTGTTTATATATAGTCATAACACTAACAGCAGCGGGAGCAGTACCAATAATTATAGCAGCGTTAGGGACATTCTCGTCACATGTATTATAAAGCAGTGCAGCCACATGGAAAGTCACCACTTCTGTTAAATAGAAACCCAGATATCTGCTCTCACATCGGAGTTTTAATCACATCAAATCAACCCACTAATTTGCACTCACAGCTGAGCTGGAAGCAAAAATGATTTTAATGATGTAGAGGGAGGGAGGGAGGTAGGGAGGGAGAGCCAGAGGGCCAGTGATAAAAAACACCTTGTAAAGTCGGAGCCGGTGCAGAGATACATAAAAGCCTGTAACGTACTATCAGCCGTCCTGTTGCTAAGGCACAGAGTCACAGCAGTGCTCAGTACCCGGGTAAAGGGCAGCACAACAACTCACAGAGCTCATGAGGGTGGAATGCGTTGGACAACAGAAGGTGAAATGCACTCAAACCAGTTTTGGAAACTCCTCAGACTGGTTTTGTAAGTGACGCATGAGATCTGAGTAAACATTTGGGTGAAAAGGTAAAAAGTATGTTATATGTGTGAGCTCATAGATCCACAGCACAGTGAGGTTTAGTATTGTTAAGTAATTAAGTATTTATTGATCAGAAGCAGACGTGAAGCTGATCAGACCTCCTTCCTGCTTTCTGAGCATCAGACTGCCAGCTCAGCAACACAAAGCAAGTCAGCACTGAAGGAAAGGATTTATCATAACAGCAAAAAAAAAAAACAGTATAATATGTAGCCTGAGGGATAAAGAAGACTATCAGCTATCTTGTTGTTCTGAACAGATGTACTTTTTTTATACATGCTGCTGCTAAAAACTCCCCATGGCCACATTTCTGTAGGTTCAGCTGCAGTTGTGTGGGTGGATTACCAGCAAAATGCCCTAATACCACAGCCTGGAAGACTGGGTGTGGTTCCTACATCAGTAAGCACAGAAATGAAAACAGACACACAAGCCGCAGGCCTTAGAATAAGACTGTGAGTGGCCGCTGAAAACAGTGACAGCACAGGTCCAGTGGTCTTAGCTCTGGAACCTGGGATCTGCTCTACAATGGCCAACTGCCACACATGCGGTCTACAAGGTGACCCAACACAGTCTTCATCTGTTTGCATGTATTTATCAATTACATAATTATTATTTATTTATCTATTTATTATGTAATATCACCCTAAAAAAGTCCACACACATGCAAGAAAGACAATATGAAGAGCAGGACCAGTGGACATGTGAGAAACAAGAGCTCCACTGTCAGCCTGGAGGATTAGGTTTCCCTTAGGGATGCAATGGTATCATCAGTTTCATGATATTGTGCAACAACAAAACTGTCAAGATACAACTGTGAACCTGAGATGAATCAAACAATAGGTTTTCTGGGCCAAAACTATAGCTTTGTTGAGACTTTGACCAATCATCGGACATTCAGAGAAAGTGTGGGTTCTTCTGCTACAATTAGTCATATCCAGCAAAGGAAACTTGAAAAAGGAACGAGTCTAAAAGAGAGAAACTCAACAATCAACTATACTAACATTTAAAGGACAGACTGACGTTCCATTGTGATGTGTATCTAGCCCTTAATTAGTTTTTTTTATTAATTTTTTATTAATTTTATTTAAGTATTCCTCTGCATTTTGACCCATCCTAGAATTAGGAGCAGCTTAATCTTTCACAGATCAACATGAATTCAGTGTCTAACCACCAGAGCTCATCTTGGTCAAAGGTAGATGCCTACATCAACTGCACACCTATGACAGGTGGGTGAGCTGTGCTTGAAGGTGCTAGTGTGTCCTGGAGCCCGCAGAAAAGATTGGCTTCATTTTTTTCTTCACTTTTCAAACTTGCAGTGTTCAGACCTGACCCACAATTTCACACACAGCCCAATCTGGAAGCACTGAAATTAAAATCAGCACACTACTCCTTTAATAAGCTCTAACAAGTCTTGGCTGTAGCTCCTCAGAATGACGAGTTAATCTCTCCTCTTTGAACAAGTCCATGTACTTTACCCCCATGCCATCATGACCCGGCACACACCTGACACTGTGCAAAGGCATGAAGTGCACTTCCATTAGAGCAATGAAGTCTGTTACATCACATACTACAACCTGCCTCACATGTGAGAGCATAGAAAAACACAGTGGGAGTGGGGGAGTGTGTGAGTGGACACTGTAGCTAACCTGACCAGAACCTTGTTTGGTTACATAATCTCAGCCAAGAACAATCTGTTTTTTCACTCTCTCAGATTTTAAAGTCCATTAAATTTAAAATATTTTGTTTTTTGTAGCCTCAGAATAAGCATTAAAAGGCAAGGACCTTGTTTTACGAATGTTGCCATCTTACAACGCTATTATTACAGCAATAGATAAACCAGCTGATGTGCATATTTGAGGCATTTTGAAGTACATGCTTACTTTGCATATGAAGCACGACATCCTGTCTGGTATGAAGGTTCAGCAGTGGTGTGTATGAAACAACAGCACCAGACTTTAATGGATCAACCACTGCACACATTCATTGACACTAGTCAAACATGAGGTCTGCATAAGAAAATGGGATCAGGGATTTCTTAACATCCCATGCATTTACAACCACAACTAAGTGTAACCTTAAAAAAAAAGGAAGCTATGATGGATTACAATCAAAGGGAATCAAGGCTACTTCACCAAAAGCAAATTAATGATCAGAGAAGCTTTAAAGTTTCAGAGGAGCTTTAAACTTTGCGAGGCTTTGCAAAAAGAGAGACCGCATGCTCAGCAAGATGACTAAAGGAACAAATTTAAGTCCACACAAACAAAAGCTGAGACAGTAAACCATGCCAGGACTGTAAACAGAGAACTGGAGTTTTACCTCTGTGACTATGTTGTTCCTCAGCCCCTCAGTGACGTTGTAGTCCCAGCCTGCCTCACAGTCAACCACTGCTGACTGGCTGCCGTTGACATACTGCTTACACTGGGATGGGCCCTTGCTGTCCCCTGGCCCCGCAACCTTCTCCCAGGGCAAGGAGGCGTTCAGGACCTCCAGTGATAGTGGCGGCCCTGGTAGGTGGCAGTGATGGGGTGGGGCGAGGGTGATGAGAGAGTCGGACGCAAGCAGAAAGGCCAGAAAGAGGTTGGGGAGGATGGAGAGAGCAATCAGCACCCTCTGCTTCTTTCTGCCCAGAGCCAACACCATCACCTCACCTGTGGGAGGCAATGAAGGTGGCGCAGGAAGGGAGGAAGAGGACGGGGCTGGGGAGGAGGGCACAGGGGAGGAGGGAACAGACGGAGGGGGAGCGGGACATGGCGAAGGGGAGACAAGGGGGGGAGAGTCCGGAGATGTCATCATCTGGTGGGTTACAGGCAGAGGTCAGAGTTGTTGTGGTGGTATTTTCCCACGTAGAAGGGCAAGCGTGGGAGAGCTCTGCAAGAGACAAAGATCAGATCAGTAACATGCAGAGGTGAAGTGATTCATGTGTGTCCAAAGAGATTATTACACAAGTTACAAACTGAGCAGAGCCACCTGTCCCCTACGACCAAAGAAACAACCTTAGTAGGCCAACATAAAACTGCTATAACTGTGTCCTCAGCTATCTAACCATGTCCTAAACCTGTACTAAACTTGTCCTTACTAAGTCAACAGACTCACCTTGTCCTACAACACTCCTTATCTGTTTAACCTTGTCCTCGTCAGCAGTCAAAACTTGTCCTAACCCTGTCTTCATGGGCCTAACCATGGGCAGTCTCATCTTGTTCTAAACCTGTCCTAACCTTGTCCTTGGCAGTATAACTGTGTCATAACCCTGTCTTCAGTGATCTAACTTTATGGCACACCTGTCCTAACTGTGTCCTAAGCAACCTAACTTTGTCTTAAACATGTCCACATCAGTCTAACCCCATCCCTGACCCTGTCTTCAGCATCCTAAACCTATTCTACCCCAGGAGATAGTCTGTGTCCCTGTCTCCTGCAGACTAACCTTGCCTTATCCATGTCTCCGTCAGTCTAACCATGTCCTAACAGTGTCCCAATCAGTCTAGTCCATTCTTTTCAAGTCCTCAGCCACTTCCTCTGTGGGGTACATGCAATTCTTCGAGTCGGACTTCCAGTCTCTAACACAGGAAGAATGGCAGAAAGAATTCCCAAAGGGTTACATAAGAGCTTTCACTCGGGGATGTGGGCGGGAGTGTAACCCACCAGGGTCTATCCTGCCCGGCCTCTGTTGACGCACTGACCCCCAAACAACTGAGCAGCGATGTGAGCGGAATAAAACGGTGATGTATAAACCAAGGTAACAAACGGAGCTGGGCCATGCGAGCCACTCTGTGGAGATCGGACCCACACCAGCCCCGGTACAGATCCCTCAGCCCCCGCTCTTAAAGAACACGAACATGCCTTTACTCACCTCTAAAACGTCGTTAAATGCGAGGGGAGATGCTGCCGACCGTTGTTGTCTCCTGCACACATCCACACATTGCGGGCTGAGGAGGGAGGCACAGCGGAGTCTTTCGCAACCCGCAGTTACCGTTTTTCCTCCTCCGCGCCTCGACGCCAGGAGGTTCCGTCCGTGAAACCAAGACACATTTACTAGGAGACGTGTCGTAGTTCGACTAACACTGGCACAACAGCTGTTGCTGAGAAAAAACACCGGTCTGCTGTCAGCCAGTCAATCCGGAGCGCAGCTAACCCTCCGCCGCTTGGAGATGTGGGATGCTACGCCGCTCTCCTGCCGTCGCTGCCCGACTCCAAGTGTCTATCTGCCGACATGACACCCTCACACCATGAGGCAGCGGACGAGTGCGTCAACTTCAGGTCAGAGGAAAACCGTGTCGTTGCTGCGCCGGTGGCGAACAAAGGGACGTTAGAGAAACAGCACCGGGAGAAGGAGAAGCCTGTGCGTGTGAGGCTCCGGGTAACTTCGACAATTATCGGCTGAACCCGTCAAAGCGACGTCCCCTCGTGTCATTGTTGACTAAGATCGTTTCTGTATGAGGATGAGTCACTCAGTGCTGAATCCACTTCATGCGTAGTCACTTCCTGGTTCCCAATAAGCCAGCCTGCCCATTTCCGGTGAGCAGTTAGTCAACGATGCACATTTTTTCTAAGTTACCACGAACCACGATGTTTTAAGTTTTATCACTAATTTTACCCTACAAACTAAGTTTCCCCTAAGTGACAACTGACTTTTTTACACTTACATTTTAGCAGAAACGTAAGTGACACATGCATTTATTTAATTGTGCTCTCCGTCAGTCTGCACATTCAATTTAAAAACAAATTGGAATATGTGTGTGTCATATGTCTATAATAAAATGGGAATTTCCGCTTTGTTATTTACATTTTAAAGGCTCAGTGTGTGTAACAATTAATGATGTTTAACGGTGACACTGCAGATTGTAACAAATGGAAGACTCTGGACTCTTTTCCAAGTGTGTCAGGGAACTACAGTGGCCTTTACAGACCAAAAAGGATGTTCCTCTTTTACAGTAAAAGCCTCAGTTTCAAAAAACAAAACACACAATCTGGCTGGTCTATCTATTTGGGCTGCTGAAGAAGCATGACATACTCATGTGCAGTATATTCAAGTTCTACAAATAATATTCTCATAATTTTCAGAGATTTGAGGGGCCAAACAATTGAATTATCAGTCCAGTGTTTAACAAATGTATTGACAGATGTTGTTTGCTGCCAGGACTTAAATCAAAATGGTTCAGGGATAAAAGTTCAAGTATCTTACCAGAAAATGACTTTGGTAGAAGTTGAAGTGACTTTTGTGAGTTGTGCTAGTTACTGAAAAATAGTACCTAGTTACAGTTACAAGTTACTTTGTAAAAAAAGTAACTCACTTAGTAACTCAGTTACTTAAACCAAAAAGTAATGCGTTACTGAGAAGGTAATTTTTTAGTTACTGTAAAACGTTTTTCCAATGCTCCCATCAAATAAAGGTTGATTGATTGATTGAGTTCCCCTTTAGCCGTCATTTCAGTTCTATACTGATGCTGAATAGTAAAAATTATCAAGAGGCGCGGTTGGAGATGGGTAGCATGTTTTTCACTACATATCTAAGGGGAAAAAGCACGTGTTTTTATCTGTAAAATGTTACCATTGGACTCTTGGAATAATAGCCTGATATTGCTAAAAGAGATCCAAATAAACAATTAAACATACCGTGCTATTGTTTCATCAAGTTGTGCCTGGCTATGTGTCCGTCTTTCGAACTCCAACCGCTGCTGCTTGGCTGTTGGCTGCTTGGTCTCGGATGCTGCGTTAGCTACCTTAGCTGCTAACTTTGTCGAAGCATGCCGCTTCTACAGGTGCTTGCCGTAGAAAGTATTTTTTTAAACCGGGACACAGTCTACAAGTTACCGAAATGTTGTTTTTCCCTCTGCTCTCCAGTTGAAAATACGAGGAGAAACTTTTCTTCACCTTCTTGCTCGCCATCATGCCGTGGCCTGGCCTGACCTGTCCAGCCCTCTTCATGGCGCGTGTTTGATTACGTTTGGGACGCTAGAGGGCGACAAGTGCTTTGTTTTTCAATTCAATTAAACTTTATTGATCTAAAATGTTATGGGAACTGTGTGCCGTTGTAAAACCTCACCAAAAGGAACGGAGTAACGCAGCGTTTTTTAATGAATTAAAAAAAAAAACAACGCGTTACATTATTAGTTACTGAATAGAGTAACGCCGTTACGTAACGCCGCCACCAATAACGCGTTACTACCCAACGCTGGTAATCAGAGATCGTGACGATGGAAATAATGGCAGAGGTGGTACACAGAGCCAGTGGCAGAGTGAGACATCTGTCCATTGTGTGCTCTCTGCGACAGAAGGCCTATTTGTAGTCCTGATCCACCGCCTGGTGGAGCCACAATAACACAGTGATCTACAGCTCCACCATGATTCAGGCTGCTTTTCTCATGAATATAACATTGTTCAAATGTCGTTTGCAAAGCCTGGGAATGTGACACACTGTTCTCTCGTTTATCGTATATCATTTATTTATTACTCTGCTGCACTCACAGCGGCCCAAACCTAACAACTATGTCTACTCCACTTTTGATGTACAACAGTCTGGCTTATTGCAGAGTGATGCACAAGGAATTTTCCATTCTTTCATTTCTCCAATCTTCAGCAGCCACAGTAGCCAAATTAATAATAAATAAAACAGGAAATAAAACAGGAAATAAACCAGTGTGTTTTTCATCATAGTTTCAATCATTTAATGTTTGTGCCTTTTATTATATGGAGGGGAGTTAGTCTATCCTACAGAGCAGACAGCAAATATACTGTAGTTTGAAACACTCCCTTACAGTGTTTTCATGAACAAGCATCTATTCTATGGCCTGGTAATGACAGCTGACCTACACTTGATGGCACCAACACAATTTGTTCCCGTGAATGCGGCACAAGTGTGATTTAAGTGACATCACCTGCTAAGTGCTTGAGTGCAAACAGCAACGAGCACAAAATGATATAAAGGTGACACTCCACACTCCATTTTATGTTACCGCAGCAATACGACAAATTTAGATTCATGTGGCGAGTTTGAGACTGAAAAAGTGGTATATTTACTCTTTAAGTAAGTTTGTGACTATGCATCTTTTAAATAGCTGGTTGATTATTAAAAATGAATAGCATATTTTTGACTTGCTCCTTTTGTGCCATTGTTCACCCACACCCTATATCTATGAATTCACTTTTGAGAAATCTGCTAAATTATGACTTTAAGGCTATAAAGCAGGGGTTTCACACTCAAATGACTTGGGGGCCACTGAGCATGTAGTCTGGTCAGGAGGGGCTGGTCAAGTAAAAAGTCCAACTTTCTTGGAAAAATCAGCTGTTCATTCGGGAGTGGACAATTTTTCAATAACACTCTTTGTGACGATATTTCACCGAATTTCAAAATAAAAGTTTGTTGATATGGAACAATGTATAATTTACAATAACAACATATTTATGATGCAGGGTGAATCTATTTATTTTTTCAAAAAAACATACAGAAATAACTTATTGTAACTTGATATTAGGAGACGGGCGGCATGAAATCGATTGGAGGGCCACAAATGGCCCGTGGGCCACGAGTTTGAGACCTGTGCTATAGAGAGTAGCCATAAAATGCTCAAAGAGAGGGCTGAGATTTCACAGTGGAAGTCGTGACTGTGAGTGTGTGACAGTGGACACTGGGACAGAGACGTTATCTGGGTGCCATCGCAGCAGAGTATTTCACATGTGTGGTAGGAATCTGATGCAAACACAGCAGAGTGCTGCCTTCTGCTGCTATAAACATGGAGGAGCGCTGGAACAGGACTGGTCATGGGGCCCAAAAACTGAGAGGGACGAGGGGCCCTGAGAGTGGCTGAGTACCATAACCTGCATCCACACTAAAGTGCAGATAAAAGTGTCCAGAGAGCCTAAAAAAAGAGAACACAGATGTCAACAATACTTTTCCAGAACTTTATATAGTATAAAGTATAGTCCAATTTTATTTATTTATTTATTTATTTCTACATTACCCCGCTGTTTTAAACCCATTTGTCTCAATCTCAATCAATCTCTTACTGCATTTGTGAAGTGAAAACTGTTTAAGGACATGGAAGTCATTCAATTCAAACCCCTCTTATCAGAACTGGAACAATATGGATGTATATACTTTCTCTGACTGTCAATGATCAGTGTCTTTATTTGCATGAAATGTCACAAAGATATTTATGAAGGTTCTTTATAACTGTGATAGCAGCTACAGTCAATTTAAAAATGAGAGTGTTGGAGTGATATTATGGAGATAGAATGATGGAGAAAGAATTTAAATTCTTTTCATTATTATTTTATTTTGATAGTTATTGTTCTTAATTGTGTATAATTGTGTGACATGTGGTATATCTGAGAGTATCTATTCTATGTTTATACAGAATGTCATGTTGCAGGGCGACTATGAAAAAAGAGCTTGCACTCAATGGCCAGAAATACCAGAAATTATCATTATTATTATCCTTATTAGAACAAATTATTTTGTGGAATTGAATTTTGTGTCATTAGCAACTACAACAAACAGGCACATATTAAACTGGTACTGCACAACAACAGCTAGTTTGTCTACTTAACTGCTCTAAACGTCTTTTAAATGATTACAATTAACTCCAATTATAAAACATAAACACAGCAAATATACTGTATATATTACATATTTTGTAATATATATTGTGAAACACTGTTGTGAAACATCTCAAAATCTTTGAGAGCCGAGACACATGTAGAGGACAAAAGTGAAGGTTTCTGGTGTCTGAACTGGAGCTTTAGTCGTCTGAATGTTGTTAATATTCAAGTCAGTGTTTCTCACCAGAGCGACAGACTGCTCTGTTACTGCCACAGACAAGAGTGGAGCCACTTCACTGGAGCTGTGTGTGTGGGTGTTTCTGCGTGTGTGCGTATGTGTGTGTGTAGTTTGTAGGGTCTGCTGCTGTTGAGTAACCTGGAAGGGATTAGGTGAAACACAGTCTTTCTTCACTCTGTGGAGATGTTGCAGTCCTGGGACCACAGATTGCCCCACACGACGCTGCAGGACATTTCAACAGACACGGTCGCACAACAAAAGACGTGTAGCAGCGCCTGTGAACGCACAACTGTGTCACACTTTCACTCTCCTCTGTAGATCAAGAGTTTGTCACCTAAGGGACACAAAGTTAATGACAATGTGCAGGATTATGAAAGAACTATGGAAACAGGATTCAGGATTATGTGAAAGAGATAGAGTTTGAGTTTTTTGAAGATATATGAGGTACTTATTTATTTAGTACATTAAATATTGTATTAGTCCTTGGTTGCTGCCTGTTTGGAGAGAGACATAATTTATGTACAGCTATGTGAACAGCAGATCAAATTTGTTGCAGTCTTATAAAAGACAACCCACCTCAAGAAAGTCCATCATTCTTATTTTAATGTGTTTTAAACACATTAACAAAACAAGAACAGAAATATCGAAGTAGTAAAGCATATGCATTTTTGGCCTGATCAGAAATGCAAATCAAATGAATCTTCTGTATCAATTTACATTTGTACACACAGTTTAAACAGATATAAGTTTATTTAAATAAATCAATTAATGCAGCACCTGGTGACCGTGCTTATTCAAATGGTTAATGTTTGAATGCTTTTGCAGTTCTGTGTCTCACGACACAATTGTTATTTGTGCATTAAGCGTTTTGAAATGCAATTTTCTGTCTCATAAATTATAAATATATATACTGTGTTTGAGCATCTACAAGATCTGTGAACACCGAGATACTTGTCTTTTAAAAAAAAAAAGCACATGTTATTTTCTCTAAATCCTGCACTAAGATTACAAAATGGTTCCTGAGAAGTTTTGTTTGTATTGCACCACAACTACACACAGTAATGTCAACTGGGTAACACATATGAACAATTAAAAAAAGTATTCAAAATGTTGTGCACTGAACACAACTTTACAGCTGCTATACTGGTGCAACCCAAATGATTAGAACCCAGACGTGCAAGATATGCAATTTAGACAATGGATGCACAATGGTATAACATGTTATTGCACTATATCTAAAAATGGTTTCTTGAAATCCTTTCATCATCTCTTTTAAGAACATGTATCAGTGGAGACATTGTTTTTTTCAGGTACCTCCAGGTAAGGAACTACGGTAATCACCCAAAAGACAACATACACCTTATATCACAATTTACAAAACTTTACAAAGGCCTGAAAACTATTCCACCTTATATATTAAACAGAAATGTGAGAAGGAGTCTGGCCTGGAGCTATCTGAAGAAACCTGGAGTGACATTTGTGAGGGTCAGGTCAGGACTCATTTCATTGTGGCAAGAATTCTGCAAGAAATGACAACATGGTATTAAAAGAAAGTAAAAAGTGACCTTCTCAGGGTCTAGATAAATGTTGGAGGAAGTGCATTTCCATATTTTTTGGGCCTGTCATCTAATTAAACTATATTGGCAAGAGCTGGCTAAAGAAATAAGGACTATTTTGGAATTTGGAATATGGGTCTGCAATTATTAGTGAAATATACCAAGGGAAAAAACTGACCTTTGCCTTGAGGCTACAGATGATGATAATTGTTTTTTCTCTTTTCTCCATATCTGGAAAAACAAAAACAAAATTAAGGTTTTTTGTAAAAAAAAAAAAAAGTTTGTAAATGAATGTATTTTTTTAGTTGGCCCTTCATCAACATGTTTACTCCTCTGTTACTACTTAACATAACTATCCCTTTAACTTCGTTTTGAGGTTCTTTTTGTACAACATTATGTTCTATTGCTTCTCCTCGTCTGAATATTATATTCAGACTCTGTAATCTGTAATCTAATAAATCCATTTTAATGTGATTGGGTTTAATTGTTATTATATTGAATATTGAGTGTTTTAGGTTTAAGTGTAAAAAGAGTGAATTTACTTTAAAACAGAGGTGAACATCTCTATTGTTCTGGTCTTTGTTGCTCAACATAGTGTTTTCCAAACCTTTTTATAAGGGGACCAATTTTTAACAATTTATAGGACAAGGGCACATTTATGCACATTTTTTCATGTCTTACTAATTTCACAGCCATTTCCGTTACATTTACTATTGTTTTAAAATCTAGAAACCAGATATTGCCATAACAACGCTGAGATGATGTCTAACAGAGTGAAAAAAAAAAACAGGAACGTTATAACATGATCTAATGATATAACATGAAAAAAAACAAAAAAACAGTGTGTCTTGCTTGTTGCCCCACCACCACCTGCTCGCCCACCCTCAACCACCCCCCTATCTCTGTGTCCCTTCACTACCATCACAGCCACAGGAAGGCCCTGGCAGCCCGAGACACTGATACTATCTCTGTGCTCCTCGTCTCCGTCCTCCACTGTGTCGAAATCTTGCCCATCCCACAAAGGGAAACCGCTGGTGCACAACGGTCCACGGCGTGACGTCCGTTTCTGTGGCTAGACAGACTTATGGTAAATGGTGTGACAGGTGCATGTTCCCTGACGGAGGATGCAGACGAGGATCAGTGAAACATCCTGTGGACTGCGTGTCAAAGTTAGATCAGGATCAGCTTTCCAAACGTTTGTGTAACATATTTTAAGGTTTTATTATAGGCACAGGCAATCATGTATTCATTTATTTATTTATTTATTTTTTTAACATTAAAGTTGACAAAGTATTGCGTTAACAATGTATTCACCACATGTTTATTAAAACACATTTACAGACATTAAAGGGGAAAACGTTCGTTTCAAGTCATTCCACGCTCACTTGGGTGTTTTCTACACAGAGAAAGACACTTAGAATTTATTGAATCTTCAACAAACCACAGGTTGTTGTGAAATCCTGTTGTGCAAGTATCAGGTTGATAATTAGGCAACGTTTTCGTTAAAGCGAATCACATAGGGCCCTCCGGTACATTTCATGTGGCCCGCCACTTAATATCGACTTATAATGGCGTTTGTTTTGCATTATGAATTCATTTTTATACGTCTCTTTTTTGAACTGTATATCTCCATGTCAACACAGACGCTCTTATTTTGAAATTCTGATGGAATATCGTGATATAATTTTAAGATCATATGAAAGGTTTTTCACTTAACTAGCCCCTGACTGGCCACGGCAGATGCTCAGTGGCCTCAAGGTAATTTGAGTTTGAGACCCCTGTCTTAGAGAGTCCTTAGTGGAAACTGCTGTCCTGCTGGTGTGTGTTGCACTTCCTGTCTTTTCTCTTGTCACAGTTTTAAAGTCTGAAACTATAATTAACTACTTACATTCATAAAAAAAAGGCTTTCTATTCACATCACGTGTCCTTCTTTGGTGACTGCTCGGAAAAACACCTGCAGACTTTGGACTGTGAGAGTGAAACCGATGGATGTGATGCATGGACCTGGACGTTGATGTTTTTGACTCTGCTCACATCCCAGTCTCTCCTACTACTCCCTCCTCGGCTCCTTGCATGTGCCGCTGTGACAGGATGTGTTTGAGAGTATTAAGCTCCTCCGTCAGCTGCCCTATCCTCATCTGCAGCTTGTGGTTCTCCTCCTGCAGCTGTGCTGCTCTCTGCTGGGTCAGCAGGATCCTCCTGCGAGCCTTGTCCCGGCTCTTCCTCACGGCGATGTTGTTCCTCTCACGTCGCAGCCGGTACTCGGTGCTGTCCTTGCTGATGCTCCTCTTGCTCACTGGGGCCCTCAGAGTTGGTCGCAGGAAAACTGAGAAATCCTGGAGGTCACAAACACAACATGTTTAGACTGATGAGTTTAACTTCTCTGAGTATTTATTTAAAAACATGAAAATGAAAAGCCTCAGATTTGGACCTGCTGAGTGTTGGCGTGGCTCTGATGGTGGTTGGTGCTGACCACGTTTGACATGTTGCTGAGACAGGATGTGGAGTACGGCAGGTACGAGAGTCCCATCATGTGCTCGGTCACTCTGTCCTCGTCGCCCTCCCTCATCATTCCCTGAGACTGGCTGTACTGCAGCATCTCCATGTGAGCCAGCTGACCGCTGGCTTCCGTCTGGACAGAGGTGACGGGGCTCAGAGCGTGAGTCTGACCTGGAAACACATTCGCCCACTCCTGGATGACAGAGGACACCCTGGAATCAGACATCTGTACAGATCCACAAGAGGGATTGGACAGTTAGTGGATACTGGTCCACTTAGTTTAAAAGAAGACCACAGTCGTTATCACATAAGGTCAACTCGAATAAATAAAGACAACAAATCAACTGCAATATAAAAAAATGCTTAATAATTATTAAATACATATTAGTTATTAGTTCAAATTCTGCTTTATTTTTGTACTTTTTTATCAATAAATGTATTTAGGTTTGACGTAAGAGTAGTGTGATTCATTTGTCATGCCTCATGATGAAGAAAATAATTAGATTAAAATGCCATATTGCAGTTTATATAAATGTTTTTAGACACATTCTACAACATTATGCTGTAAAAGCTCTCAAATCGAGTGTGTTCATGAACCAATGAAGGAATTTAACAAAGAATATTTAGACTTGTTGTATAGGCAGTGCAGTATGTGTCATCTAGAGGTATCTGAACCTTGCTTGAGTTTTTCCAACAAAAAAACAATACCTGCATCAGCTACAGTTAAAGCCTTAATGGGGATAAAACACAGACACCACTACCACATGCAATGATTCATTTTTAGATAATCAAAAAATTATCCAGAAGTCATGGACCATTCTCTCTGAATCATAAAAAGCTTCTTTTTTAAAAAATACAAATTTGGTTAATTAACAAATAACAAAGTAATATACTGTATTTGAGAGGAATATAATAATATCTTAAATAATTGACTTGATTCATATCTGAGTAACATTAAGAGCAGTGTATTTATTACATGGTTGTTATCATTATTTAAGCAAGTGCTCAATTGTGAATAATTGCGGGTTTGTTATGTTATTATTAGTTTTTGTGGTTTTCTAATATTTTCTGACAGCTGTGAGTCAGACTCTGTGATTACTTTCTATATTTGCTTCTGTCACTCTTGTTTTAAACGCAACAGAAGTTAGTTTTGAGATTAAATCTTATTTTAGTAACATTAAGAGCAGTGCATTTATTACATGGTTGTTATTATTATTTAAGCAAGTGCTCAATTGTGAATAATTGCTGGTTTGTTATGTTATTATTAGTTTTTGTGGTTTTCTAATATTTTCTGACAGCTGTGAGTCAGACTCTGTGATTACTTTCTATATTTGCTTCTGTCACTCTTGTTTTAAACGCAACAGAAGTTAGTTTTGAGATTAAGTCTTATTTTCCTTTATGTTTTAAATGATGTAGAGGAGCTTGTTTGTTTAAAAGTGTGTAAACTCAACAGTTTAACAGCTGCAGAATAAAGTTCAGATGAGACTCACCATGACTCTTCTTCAGGGTCCAGTGACTGAGGAGGTGTGTGACACTCAGCGGCATCAGGTTCTCCTCATATAATGGTGATGATGATGATGATGATGTTCACTCCATCACTTCCTCTCCTCTCTCTCTCTCCATTTAATATTAATTAAATGTAGTAATCAATAGTTCGGCGATGTTAAACATTTGCATTAGTCCATCATTTTGTTTGTGTTTCAGCAGCGTAAACATTTACAGTTTGCTACATTTTAGTTTAACTGGCATAAATACCAACTCCTCAAAGGCGATTTTAATAACGCTGCACGCGGCCGGCCATCCGCGGCTTCCGTAAAACGGCGTTTTCAAAATGGCTGCCCCTGTTGACAACGTGAGTAGAGCTCAAGCATCTGCTGATTATTAAAAGTGTTCTGTCGTTTGTTATTGGACGATAGTTTATAAAGGTATTCAATATGAACATTTGATTTAATTCGTATTCTACCTCTGACTCTCACTGTTTTGGCGTAGTCGCATCGGTTTTAAAGACGGAGCTAACAGCTAGCTACCAGCTAACTTGGTTTTCTGCTTCAGTGAAAGTATTTTTTTTTCTTTTTGTTTTTCTAAATTGTATATTTATTTTTCTAACAGGATTTAATTGAAAGTAATTTACCCAAAGCTGTGCAGCTGCTGAATAATCTCACAGAACAGGTAAGACGACAACAACACTGCTTTCATAATCGATTAATCAAGTACTTGTTTGGTTCATACGATGTCAGAAAACGTTTATCGGTAATACCCAAACCTGGAAATAGTGATGATCGTGAATGTCTTGTTTTGTCCACAGACCAACATAAGTCATTTTTAATGACTTATTTGTTATATGGAGCAAAGAAACCAGAAAATATTCACATTTAAGAAGCTGAAATATCTAAAAGCGTTTTCATTAATTAAAAAAAACACTAAAAATATCTAATTACAAATCAGAGGAACTTTATTATGTTAGTATTATACTTTAGTCTGTGTGGTCATGGTTGATTTTGACAAATATGTTAAAAGAAAATGTCTTTTCTTCACATTGAATCATTAAATTACTTTCTGCTGTGCAGTTATTCCATTGATATTGTTTGTGTTAGAAGATCCGGTCATTGTGAGATGTGGATTTTTATTTATTTTTTATCCCCGACTTTGTCTCCTTTTCCTCTAGGTGGTTTCGGTCACGAGTCACGTCCGTGAGCTGTTGACCAAAGTCAAAGATGGTGTATTTAAGACATCACAGGTGAGCTGAATAAAAAAAAAAAATACTCTGCCAAATATTGCGGTTGTGATTTAATTGGCAATAAAATCTCTCTGTAATGTGTCCTCTCTCTGTAGGGTTTGTCTTTCTTGGACCTTCGCTATCACCTACTGCTCTTCTACCTTCAGGACCTCACGCACCTGATCAGCATTAAGAGTGAAGGAGGCAAAATAAAAGACAGCGATGCCTTGGACAGAGTGGTCACCATCAGAACAGTGAGACATGTTTAATGATAGAGCAGCAAATTCATAACCGTCTGCCACGTCAGGTTTCACCACTTTCCCTCTTCTTTTTAAGGTGTTGGAGAAGATGCGACCTCTAGATCACAAACTCAAGTACCAGATTGATAAACTGGTGCGTACGGCTGTTACTGGCAGTTTAGGTAAGATTTGGTCTTGTTTTTGTAAAATATTCTGTAAAATATACAATTTTGTGCCGGTGTTTGGGATTTCCTAAGGAATTTAACCGTATGTAGAATTTTAACAGATGTCTTTGTCTTATGGAGTAAAGAAATCTGAAAATATTGCCGTTTAAGAAGCTGGAAAATCAGAGAACGTGTTTGAATTATTACACTTGAATCAATCAAATTGATTATTAAAGTAATTTAGTAATCAGTTAACTATTGCAGCCCACTACACATGTTTATGCATATGATTTGTAGTGTAACAGAAATGCTTCAAAATTTAAGTAAGATGTAGTTTTGAACTTAAGTATTACTCAAAGAAGTGTGTTGTTTTAGGTTGTTGGTCTGTTTATCTGCAGTTAGTAGTCTGCCGAGTAACCTGCTGTTGTTTAGTCCAGGTTAAACCTTCTTAACAGCTGCGTCTCATGTTTTTGTTGTAGCTGAAAATGACCCACTGCAGCTGCGTCCAAATCCTGAGAATCTCATCAGCAAAGTAAGTCATCGACAAAAGCGACTTCATAAATTGTATTCCCTCAGTGTCGCATTGTTTCTTCCACCTGACTGACATTAATTTAATCATCACACAGCCCTTGTCTTAATTGCTCAAACATAAATTGTGAAGAGACGTTTATTTGCCACAGTCTGATTCATTGTTGTTTTGATCAATCAAGCTGAATGAATCTGAGGATTCTGAAGATGAAGCTGAAGGAAACGCAGGCTCAGAGAAGAAAGCAGCCCACTCTAGTGGCAAGAAGTATATACCACCCAAGATTGCCCCAATGCATTATGGTAACGTCTTTCTTTTTTTTCTCTCTTAACTTCCTTTTATCAGATTTAAGCAGCTAGAGTTGAGTACTTGTTGTAAGAGTTCATGAAATCTTCATTTTTCTCCTTCTGTAGAGGATGACATGACTGAGGCCGACAAGAAAAAGGCTCAGGAGGAGCGTCGGAAGCGAGCAGCTCTGAGAAGCTCTGTGATCCAAGAGCTGAGACAACAATACAGTGACGCTCCAGAGGAGATCCGAGACAGACAAGACTTCCAGAGCGAAAAGGACAGCCGTGAGGAGATGCACAGGTTTGTCGTTTCCTTCACATGAGACATTTCTTCAACAGCTGCCGTGTGATTATTGTTATTACACATGATAAATTATTAGGTGTAACTTTGATTTTACCTTTTTTTTCTTTTACTTTGCAGGAAAAAGTACGAGGAGTCGATGATGGTGCGGCTCAACTTACCAAAGCAGCAGAAGAACAGCAGGAAGAGAGGCATGATGGGCATGTCCAGCCAGCTGAGCAGTATCACGCACTTCAGTGACATCTCAGCGCTGACTGGTGGTGAGGGCAGACAGGTGAGCTTGGATAGTAACGTCATACTCTGCAGATATGGGAACATTGCTCTGATGGAGGAGCAGCAGAGCAGCTGACCTCAATCATTTGGCACGTTGATCCAGTCAATCGACTGTGTTACTAGCCACCTTGCCGAATGTGAACAATTGAAAATGTTTAAAATGAGGTATTAAAGAACACACACATGAACACACACAGAAGCAAAATTGCTTCTAAAAACCTGCAGCTTCCTGAGAAAATAGAGGCTTTCTTTAGTGATTGCCTCCACATTGGCGTCAAATTGAAGTTTATGGTCTAGGACCACTCCAAGGTATTTGTATTGTTATAACATATAACAAAGTCCTCCACCACAGACCCATGAGTGAGAAGAACTTAAAATTAAAATGAAACCTGGGAGAAAATGTATCAAACAGACAAGAATTCAAGAAGTCAAGCGATGAATTACTATTCTTTCTCTTTTTTTTTTACAAGTGTTATTTTGTATAATTTGATGTAGTTCTCACATCACCAGTGAAATATGAAGCACAACCTGTGCCAGCCTCTCTTTAATCCACCTAATGTGCTGGGCAACAGGAGAAGCCACAAATAGAATAGTTTCTCATCAACTCCTCTCCACTCACAGTGAATGGACCTGTAGGTTTAATTTAACGACTCTCCATGTGGCTGCTTTCTTTTCTGATGCAGGACGGGGACGGCACTCGTCCCAAGAAAAAGAAGAAACTCATGAAGAAGAAGACAAAGAGAAAAGGTGAGGATGTCACATATCAGTGCAGCTTCTCCCATAGAGACTATTTAGGGTCATTTCATATTTATTCTGCCTTCAATGTGAATGTTCACTGCACCATGACTGTGTAACAGGGATACTTGAAAGTAACAAATAATCTGTTTTTCGACCTTGTTTTGTCTTTGCAGCTTTCAAGAAGCACAGATAGACCCAACCCGTGGAGACCAGTTAATACATCCAGTAACCATCACCCGCTGTATCATTGCTATATCTGTTGTATTAAAAATAAATTCTGTGACCCTTTTACTTAATGAGTTCATTGACTTTTGCAAAACACGTTTTTATTTTCCTCCATTAGATGGCAGTGTTGTTTCCTTGTCAGAGGTGACACAGACTACAGACACTGAAGATTTGATCTTTTTTTTTTTCCTTTCTGCTATAAAGTAACTGCCGATTGCTGCAAAATTCAACAAGAACATGTGCAGCAGGACATCTGAGACATTTGAGTGCTCTTTGATCTCTATGTGTTGAGAAGCTGCCACATGTTCATGGTCCCAATCACTCACTGTAGCTTCATATAGAACCAGTTAACTGAACACAAGGCAAACAAATGGTTTAGAATATGTGGCTGGAGAAAACCCAATAAACTGTGGGAGTTTTATATTGTGTTGGTGGGATTCTGGGCCTGACACATGAATGACGGCCAGTTTGGTAAATCACTTTGCTACAAAGGTGGTTCACCGCCATTGGGTCCATAGAAAGTTTACAAATTAATTTGATACTGAGAAAAATTAAAAGTTAAGTAACTGGGAATTTTTATTTTGTTATCTTAAATAGTTCATTGTAGTAACTAATCAAGCAAATTATTATTCCAAGGGACATTTTTAAAATGTATGGCATCTTAACCAAGAGATTATCAATTATCTGCTTAAAAAATGTAAGCTCCACCCACATACACATATACATGTGTTGAAGATCATCATTCACCTTCAAATAAGGTCAAATCTTTAGAGTGAGCTTGTGTCTAAATATATGAATCAGTTTGACCTAATCCTGGAATTTCAGGCTCCAATGCTGACCTGGAGCAGCTACAAAGTCGGACGGCCTTAACACACTAAAGATCAAACGCATGCACAACATTGTTTATCAGTAATTTAAATAGTTTTTCAGTTATTTACAGGCGTCAACAGGACTCATCTGGAGCTTCTACATTGTGTGAATGTTTAAGTCACATAACCAGAACTCTGCTGAGGGATTCTCACACAGCAATGGCAAAAATCAGTCCATACTTTACCTCTGAAGGGTAATTTCAGAGAAAGATGGCATCGCTGCTGTGGCTCAGGCAACTTTAGCACCATGTTGTTCACATCACGCACAAGTGTTTATGTGGCTCCAGTGTATTCATTGCCATGGTGAGTTGCAGTATCATACCTTCAATAATGATGGCACTTGATTTGATGATTTGTTTGGCACGTGCTCAACCCAGGATTCATCCACTCAAGAGTTTGTTCAACCGGGAGGCTTTAAAAAAAAGACAGACACCATTTCATTTTTACACAATGTTTTTTTTATTTTTTTTTTCCCCCTACTTACAGACTCATGGGTTAAAAATAAAAATTAAAAAAGCAAAAATGTTTGAAACCCTCTCCCCCCTTTTGAAAAAAGGAAAAAAAAAAGCTGTCTCCACACAAACCCCTCCCCTGACCTTTCCCACCCTAAAAACAACAACTCTGGCCCACTCCGTTTTATTAAATTAATGATCAATGTCGTTAGCACGTCAGCCTTCCTCAGACAAGCCGTGACTGCACTGCGCTGAGTCAGAGAAAGGGGGGGCGCTAAAAAGTTTGCACTGTACACCCTGGTCTCTTGTCCTGCCCTCCTCACTCTCTGCCGCTCAGCTGTGTTGACTTCAGCTCTCTGGATAGAAATCATGTGTTGGGTTGGCTGTCGGTTACAGGCCGTCTGTACTGCAGTGTGTGTGTGTGTGTGTGTGTGTCTGTGTGTGTGTGAGAGAGTGAGTGCGTGAGTGAGTGAGTGTGTGTGTGTGCGCGTGTGTTAGTGTGAAAAGCACTAAAAGCATCATCAGCGTTTGCTGTTGTAGTAAATGCCCCCTGCTGCGGGCCTGTGGGCACCCTGCCCCCCTCCCCCGCCCCCCCACACGGACAGGATGGGGTGAGTGTGCATAGCAGGAGCAGAGAGAGAGAGAGATGCTGCAGAGACAGTGGGGGGGGCCGGCGCCACCTGGGGAGGGGTCGTCAGCCTCCACTGGTCCTGAAACCTGAAACGACAAGAAGTGGTCTAATATACAGAGAGAGGAGAGAGGGAGGGAGGGAGGGAGGGGAGGACAGAGGGACGGGGCAGGGAGAAGGGATGGTGCATGGAGGGGTTGCACGAAATAAGAACACTGATGCCTGTCAAAAAAAAATTGAATGAGGTGTGGTCATGCCTGAACTGGGGGGGCAGCACGACAACAATCTCCACCCAAGAGACAAAAAAGAAAAAAAAATGCATGAGTCACCCCACAGAACACTGAAGGTCCACCACTGTCCAGAGAAACACACAATCCTGAGTGTGATGGGCCAAAGGTGGGGTGGTGGAGGACACGGGTTGTACAATGCAGGGGAGGGGAGGGGGGTGAGAAGGGCAGAGAACGGCGGGCACAGAAAGGGAGGTAATAAACTACAAAAACACAACACTCTGGCTGGTGGACGCTTCACACATGTATGGTACAGTAATTAAAAAAAAGAAAGAAAGAAACTAATGAGCACACTATCCTCTCATAGCCACTCCCCCACCACCACCCACCCCACCCACACTGTTCTGGTGGTGGTGGTGGTGGTGGTGGTGGTGGTGGTGGAGGGCGAGTGGGTGAGCTGTGTAAGTGATGGAGTGAAAGCAGGAGGTCACAGCCAGACCAAAGGAGACACATCTGCAGCCTGAGATACTGTCAACTCCCCCCCAGCTCCAACATGACCCACCCTCACCACCCCCCAAAAAAACAACCAACCAAGAAATCTGCCACTGTGGTGTTTTGTTTTTTTTCCTCAGTGGCCAACTGATACCTTACCAGGGCTGACTGCATCAACCTCGGCACACGCACGCTCACACACAATCGCACACTGCGGCAGTCAGTCTCTGTCCACCACAGGGTTTCCTTTTTTCTCTTTTTTTCTCTCTTCTGGGGTTCTCTTCTTTTATTGATGGGGAGGGAGGTTTGTTTTTCACTGTTTTTTTTTTTTTTCTTTAATGGGAACAGAGAGAGGGAGAGGGGCAATATAGTAAAGGAGTACTGGGGAGGGAGGGTGTTTAGTAAGGGGAATACCACGATGTTGTTCGCCCTCGGCCCCTGGAAAAGAGAGAGAAAAAGAGGGTGAGTTTTTTTCTGGTTGGCTTAAGAGGACGACACCAACTTTTTGGTGTGATATTATGGAATAAATAGAATAAGTGTGTGTGGCTGTGGGCAGAGAAGGTGCCTACACATGTGAAATGTTGTAGACAGAAGATACTGGTACGAAAACGAATCACAGAGGTCTCGGGAGACATACCATCTTAAAAGGTATTGCGCATTTGTTACAAATAATCGATTTGCAAGGATAGACTACAGCGCTGAGAACAGCTTTGTAAAGAGAGGAAGTTTGGTTTCCAGATACGAGGAGAAAATTATTAAAGAGTGTGTGTGTGTGGGATGTGAGGGGACGACAAAGGCCCTCCCTCTCCCTCTTTCTCTCTCTCCATGTCTCTCTGTGCGAGAGCCGCCTCTGGGGTCACTGTGGGGAAACACCGTGAGGACAAACAGCACCACACATAAACCCCAGCAGGAAACCCCACACCCACACACACACCCCCACACACACACACACACACACACACACACACACACACACACACATCACAACACAACACAGAAATAACTGACAAGGAGGGTTGGACAGCAGAACGCACAAACACACACGCACCTCAGTGGTAGACAAACAGGTCACACTGGGTCTAAAACCAGTGGTCAGGAGCTTGATGCTCAGGTCAGGCTGCAGTAATGAACCCTTGTTTCTGGGAGTGAACATTGTGAAGGTCAATCTGAACGTGTGAATGCGTATAATGTGTGCGTATCTTTTCATGTACATGCAGAGACACGCACACTCCACATGAGCACAGGGAAAAAAAACAAAATAAAACAAAACACTTCATGGCAAAGTCTGCGAGTCTTCTGGCTCACATTAAAATCTCTCTTTTTCACTGTGCCAACTTGGGAAGATCAACAACATCATTAATAGATGAGGAAGCAGAGAAGACACTGTCTGCAGCCACACGCTGTTACTTAAGAGGCTGCAAGGACCAAATAAATGTCAACACACAGATATGACTCTGTCTGTAGTCCAATCAAACACAGCTGATGGGGATCCGTCAGGCTGCACTGAAAATGCTATCCAAGTTAGTCACTACAATTCTCCCAAGCTCTGACAACAGGTCAAAGCGAAGACTGTAAACACCAGGGACATGTTCATACAAGACAAGGCACTAGTGAAGGGTCACTATCATTAGATTGTGCACTCGTGATCAAGTGGAAGAATCGGTTTCTCTGCAGCTCATGGTCACAAATTAACCACAGCTGTTACAGAAAGTGAAGATAAACCATGCAACAGACCTGCCAAACCTGTACAAAATCTTTGTTTGTGTGACATTAGGAGTGGTTATTAATGTACTAATATAATCTTATAGACAAACATCTTATTAAATGTGAGTTGTGACACAAAACTCACCATGACTTCAAGTAATAATTACTTCAGCCTCAAGTTCAATTAGTATTTGAAAATGGACAACTGCATAAAAGCTCTCAAAACATCTGTATTACCCCCTGCTGACTGGCTGCGGTATAGGTCAGTGGATGGAACAGTGACAAATTAAACTACATTTCTTTTCACCAACGATCCATAATTTATTCTAGGGCTGCAACAATCATACGATTAATCAATTACTAAATTAATTGTCAACTATTTGATAATCAGTTTGAGTCTTTTTTCAATAATTAATTCAGCTTCTTTCATTGTTCCATATAACAAAGAAATCATTAAAGCTGAATCTTCGCTGAATCTTTGACAAAACAAGACATTCTAGAATTTTACAGCCCAAACAAGAAATCCAGTAATCGAGATAAAAATTTGGTTATTTGTTGCTATGAAAATGGGGCGAGAATTTGTTATGTACTGCTTACTCGTCACAAACCTAGCTGCAATAATTCATATGAATATCCTGCATATCATGAAACTGCACAGACAATAGAAATGTTTGCCAACATAAATGACAGCAAACAAGCAAACTAGCTCATCATCTCAGTTTCCCACCCATTAACCTCTTGATTTGTGTTGGCACTCAATCCAAACAGTCAAATTGGGGGATTTTGGTTTGTTTCGTACATGCTTAATAGATTTTTCTGTATTTTACACAATGCAACAAAAGGATAAAAATTTTGATTTTGTCAAACGACGTTTGGCAGGTCTGCTGTGCCATTTTCACCCGAAGCTAGCAACAAAACTCATTTCGGGACCAGGTCCATATAGGTCACTCAGCGTGTCAACTACCCATCAACATCAGTACTTTTGACTCCAGGAGATAACGTTTAATAACAAATCATCTTAGTGCCTTGTTCTGCAGTTCAGACCAATCCAGTCAGATAAGCAGCAGGGTTTGGCTCTCTTGGTATGTGTGGGAGTACACAGAGTGATTAGAGAGATTCCAACCATGAGCCTCAGAGGAATGAACAGAGATGTTACCAATTCCTTGGACAAATACTACAGGTCAAGAATAAGGGCGCAAAATGGGCCCAAGGGATTATCAACTTCTGCATGAAGAGTTTTGGCCTATTTCCAAAACAAATGCATCTCTCCTTCCAAAATGTTCCTTGTTGGACATTTAAAATACTTAAGAGCCAAGGCCTGAAGGATCCTAATGACAAAGCAGATTCCCTCAGTGGCACAGCTTGGTGTATGTGTTAGGGAGCTGGCATGCTGATCAACATGTCTGGCACCACATGCCCCTTCTCAGTCTCGACAGAATTAAAATAAATAAACATGGCTACACAGACAGCGCTCTACTATCACACTCACATGGGGTGACATTTCTAGTAGCTTTAAACCACCCAGTGCCTTTAATTCCATTGACATAAAAGGATGTTCATGACATACACAAACAGTGTGGCTCCAGCTTAAAACTAAGTGATTTAATCGCATGATGTGGTTTTATGAACCCCACTAGTGACAAAAACAGGGCCCCACAGCACAGTGACCCTTTTCCACCCAAACACCGTGAAGAAGTCTTCTATAACCCCTGTGCACAACACTGTGATCAACACCAGACTCGCTTGTTTCACCATGATTACAGTAATGGACCATCCGGCAGTTTGAACAAGTAACAAAACAGGTTTTGAACAAACTAGAGCATTGAGGTTGTAGCCAGGTGAGTTACTCTCATCAGGATAACCTCACAGTAAAATGCTTTGCACTTAGCCATAAATTGTCCCAATTATAAAAAGAAGCTCAGCTTTCCCACAAGACAAGAAGGCTGAATGCATCTTAGCACCAGATGTTTGTAAACAATGGCGCAGTTATCCATGTTCACTTTCTAAATGGTCATGACACGACCACCAGTGGATAACAAACTAAGGACATTTACTGTCAAGTAACAGTTCCACTATGTTGTTGGTCAAAGACAAGAAATCCCTGCTTTCAGTATTCATTGTTGCTGTTCCTCATTAGCAACCAACTGCAGAGCTGACAATGTGCTTCCTGTCTACACTAGTACAAGCTGTGTATGTCAATAGTGCTTTACAAACAAATTTATTTTTTCTAAATCAGAACTAAAATGCTCTCATGAATGGAGATTGTTTTCGTTTTAAAATAAAAGCGGGATTGTTGAGGGCATAGCTTTACAGAATGCATTAGAGACCTAGGAAGAGCAGAATGATGTGCACAGCCACACAGTCAGTTTGCCTCCAATGAAATGGTTTCATGTGATGTGGCATGCAATGAGCCCCTCTGTCCCACAACTAATAATGTGACAACATGGCAGGTTTATGTGACCACAGTTCTACTATAGGCACTAATTGGGATAATCCTCCCTGACAAAAACTGTTGCTAATGTTGTCCAAGCACAAGTTGTTTTTTGGTTTTTTATCTGGGAGGGATTCATTGTATTCTGTTACTACAGCAACTACAGTAAGTGTTATCATAGAGTGCAATTTCTATTCTAACCTATTCCTATTCTAATCTTGGACTAGCTGTACTATAGAAACATTTCTACAAATATAAAACCTAATGTGCAGTTCATTTGAAAGTGCTCAGACTGCAGTACTTACCTGTACTTCTAACAATGCTCTCTGATGTTAATAAGACACAGCAGTCATAGACAAGAACATTAACTGTATTGTAACTAATCAAAAACATGCTACATGTGCATGTTATGTTGTTGTGCCTTTGTTACCAGCAGCAAGTTGCACATGTGCACCTGTGTTTTACTGTGGTTTTCTGTCTAGTTTCTGTCTGCTCCCACTTCTCTCACAGTGCCAAGAGTACATGCAGATGTGGGTTTTTTTCCCCAGGTCTGAAAAGTGAGGGAGACCATGGTTATGGCTCACCTGAAGGCCCGTCCTCTGCCTCTGGGTGGTGTGTAACCACTGTAGTAGCGTGCACGCGACGAGAAGCTTCCTCCCCGTGATCGGAAGCGAGCACGAGGAAAGCCACGGTCTGTGGTGCTGATACCTGGTCTGTTTGTTCTCTTAGCACCCACCTGAGGAGTCAGGAGAAAACTGGTTTAAGAAAACGGTTTAGTTGAGAGGCAATCGTGTTATTACATAAATCCAACATTTGGCTTTCAGTTTGAGTTTTAGAAAACACTATTGTTGGATCAAGCAACAGGAATAAAGGTAGAACTGAAAATATGGGCATGCATCGTATAAATCAGTAAAACACCCAACAAACTATGTCAGAACTGGCAGGCACATCGTTACTAGTGTCTGCAGCAGTAACTTCCATCTCATTCAGATTATTTTATAAAAGAATGTGATGGACCGGGAGGTGGACGAGTTTTTACTCCAAATGGTGGCAGTAAGGCAACATTCATAGATGCAAGCTGCTCTTGCTTTCCATAGAAGAAGGGGCTGTCAAGTCTGTCCCAAACTAGAGGATTTTCAAATCTGAATTGATTTTTAAACACATTGGAGACCACAGTCAAACTTCGTAACTCATTTTCAATGTTTTCATCCTGAAAAAGCACAGACTAGTAGATGATCCAGTCAAGGTGCGGGACCACACACTATTGAATCAAATGATTTCAGGGAGGAGATTCCACGGACATCTCACAGAAACTTGCATGATTTAACGTGACTTCAGAAAATATACAGACATCGAGGCAGACTGTCAGTGTCAACGGTTAATAGCTGTTGTGTGCGCGTGATGTTTTGTAGAAAAACTGTGGACAAAGTCATGGCTGAGAAAATGAAACCAACTTGGTTTGTGCAAGTTGCGGTTCTAAACAAAAGTACACATCATCCGTTTCCCGGTCAACTCACTCTCATTGGTAATTGCGGGGTTCTGCTCACACCCCAATTTCTGTTTGGTCATAAAATATCAAATGTGTTCAATACTTAGGATTTGAAATCGGGAAGACTCGGATGCATATGTTGACATGAAAATCGCGTCTGTTAACCTGTCACACTACAGGAACAGTTGGCCAGAAAAAGCCTAAAAAATGCACCCACAATTGGGACCAAAATCTGGTCAATTATCTTACTCGACTTACTCAGGGTTTTCTACTCTGCACTTCGGTTTCATGGTTACACTTTTACAATCCACAGTGATGAAGAATTTGTTGTGCTCTAATTGAGAAAAGGGAACAAAATGTCTTACCTTTATTTGCCTTCCTCTGAAAAGGGACTCGTCCAAAGCCATGGCCGTCCTAACAGACTCTTTGTCTGCAAACTCGATGTAGGCAAACCTGGAGAATTAAAACAGAGTCACAGATGATGGTTTATTACATTCATACGAATGCTATACTTTGACGAATCCTCCGTTTAGTATCATAATGGCTACAGATCCTATACAGTAAATTGGTAAATTAGTTAATTCACTCCAAGTGTCAACACAAATGGTCGACCTTATTTAGTGTGACCACACCCTGTTCATGTCTGGGGTTCAACAATCTCATGATTCTCGGTAATGAGCCAAGTTAGTTCAATCGACTGAGTCAAGTGTTTGTTGTCTGGCGAGAAAAAAAAACAAAAACAAAACACCAATGGAGCCCCAATACTGCGCATCACCATAGCAATGGGTAAATAAAAGGGCAGAGACTCCATTTCACTTCAGTGGAGCCACAAAGATTAATGTGTTGTTTTAATGCCCTTCACAAAACACAACAGCAGCAGTGAAAGAGCTGGAGTCAAATGGTTTTTAACACCGTTATATTTCTTAAATAAATATACAGGTCAGTTGGAACCAGTTGCAGATTTACAAGTATGGTGATATGCAGTAAAGAAAAAAAGCAACTTCAAGTTGATTGTAAATTTTCATTCAAAGAAAATGTAGCATTTAATGATTTGATTTTATTTTAACATGAAGTAAATACCTTATCTATGCCTATGTAGTCAAGCTTTTTAATGTTTAAGTGTTCCATTACAGACAGCCTCACACAAATTACGTTTTAATAGCTTCATGTCCAGAGTTTCAGTCTAGTTTAAGAGCATTCCATTGTCCTCAATTGACAAATGATTGATTATGATAACTGACTTACAAAGTGATCTAATTTTATGACATGAAATTCATAAATGGGAAGAGATGAAGTGTTGAATCAGGAGCTTCATCAAACTCAGCGGGGGACAAGAGACTAACTTGAGTTGAAGAAAAGCTGCCAGTGAGCAGGTTAGACTCAGAGCTAGTTACCATGGTAACCCATTCAAGAGTATCCCTCATCCACTCAACCCTCTGTCTGGAAAAGACCCCATCTTTCTTTGCACAGATAACATGGTTGCCAAGACTTGCAACCAGAACTAATGTTTTTTAACAGTGGTCCACAAGTCACCACACTGAACTATCCAGCTCATGTTAAACTGTGCCATTTGTGTTTGTGCTCAAGAAAATCCCTCCCACTGTGAGACTGGTGCATTTACAACAACATAAGGGGTAGACAGGGTTATAACAATGGTTCTTACCCCTTGGGATGCCCTGTGTATTTGTCACACAGGATGGTGACTCTGTTTACTGAACCGCAGCCATGAAAATGAGCCTCAAGCTCTTCTGCAGTGGCACCATAATCCACCTGTAGACACACAAAAAAAAACAGTTGTATCACCAACACTTCAGTGCATGTACTTAAAAAAAAAAAAACTATAGACAGGACAGCTGTCAAGCAGAATGACGACAAAGCATATTTTTTCTCTAGTCAAAAAGTACACTTGTATAATATGCATCACCGTTACAAGTGAGAACAAAAATGTAGCTATCACAAAAGTCTCTATTTGATTTTCCTCCTAAAACTGCTTGGAATTGAACCCAAGAGATGATTTGGTACCACCACACAAGTGACCAGTGTCTTCATACATCCAATGATAGCGTCAAGTTATATTGATATTCACTGTCACTACAGATTTGAGCGACACTGGCAAGAAGACACCCACCATGACTGAGACTAGAAACAAAACAAGTGTTGGCTCGCTGCTTCCACAGTTAAGATTTACGAGACAGTAGCCCCAGTTTGCCAGGGGGAACATTGGAAACTTTGTTCGAATGGGATCAAAATTTAACTCACTTCATGCTGGGTTTGATGAAACCCCCAAAATGCACTTGTTTTTCAGCATGAGGTGTAAAACTAAATAATTGCTTTCAAGTCACTGTTTGTTCAGAGCTTCGAGTGGAGATGACTACAGTGTCATCTTAAAAGTACAACAAGACAAATGAGGCCACAAATAGCCTCTGTATGAGAGAACAAAGAGACAGTTACTCACATTTCCGACATAAATAGATCTGCCATCTGCTTCCATCTTCTCCTCGATGGACATGATGACAGGGCCGACTGCACAGCCATGCACGAGAAACAAAAGAATTAAATTAAACCTAGAAGATTCAAACATGCTCTTTTTCTAACTTTTCGAACTACCGTTGTGAGGTGACAATACATAGACTGAGAAAAGTAGTCTAGCCGAAATCGGTTTAGTTACATGGATCACATTTTAAACACTACTGGGGGTGCACTTTCATTAATCATCCTTGTTTATTGTGTACATTTGCAAAAACAAACATTTGGTAAATGTCTAATTTAAGCATATATTTACTGTCATGTACAACTTGGCTTATAGGTTAAGCAACAGTAGTAATAGACCAATATTTTTATGTATTGCATTCTAATTACTCAGTTCAAACTCTAGTGATTTGTAGACAAGGACATCAGTGAAATAAATGTCCACGAATAACATTGTAATTTTAATGTGTGTATGGGTGTAGTTAGTAGGCTTGTTGATCTGTAATGTGTATCACCCATTAATACCAATACTAAATCATTGGAATCAAATTTCAAACTACAGTAATTACTTTTTGTGCAACCACAGATTTGGGATCATAAACATATGATTTGAATTGTTTTTATTATTATCATTGTACAGCACATGATGAGAGATGGGGAGAAAGAAATGACACACCCCTAAACAATAAAACACACCTGGTGGGGGGCTGAGATTCATCTGTTTCTCCACCTCGTTCTGCAGCTCCTTCAGCTTCTCTGCCTCTTCCTCCATCTCTCTCACCCGAGCTTTGATTGCCTCCAGCTCCTGCAACACAGACACAACTTTCTTTAGAGCTCATAATACAGCATATTTAAAGATTTACATACATCTCTTGGCTAGCTGTATCTTTGGTTCTAAGACGGGTACAAAACCTGCACAGCAGCGGGGACGTAGCTGGGAGCATACAATTTCTTCTTTACTGAATTTCTTGGCAGGCTACACCACATCACACTGGTTATATTGCTGCCCTCTTTAAACTGTGGTTTTCACCATTAAGTCTAAAATTAAGTCAGTAAGTCACTGCCTGATAGTTGAAATGTGACCTTAAGGCCACGTCGTGCTTCATCAGCTACTCAAACATGAGCAGAAGAATAAACATTACACTGTTCTAACATGTCTTCAGCTAACATGCAACGAAGATGCAATCCAGAACCCAAATATCTTTTTTTTAAGACTATCAAAGTAAATGCAGTGCAAAGCAACATTTGGAAAAATGCATACTTTGTTATGTAATTCATACAAAATTTGACTATAATTAGTCATCACATTGGGCTTGTGCATGAGACGTTTTAATTTGGTACACATCTACAAATAATTTGGATAGACACGTTGTACAATTTTAACCCGTTTTGGAAACATGTCTGGGAGGGTATTTGGGGTAATGAGGTCAGGAGACAGAGAGAAACCCACGCAACGACTGGCATCAAAGTGAATATTCCTATGGTGTACAGCATAGAGAGATGGGCAGCCGACCCTGCTGTCTGACTGTGGTGCACTGCAGCACAGAGGAGTCAGTCACTCCAGCTCCATCCACAGCTGCTGTGGGGTGTGATATTGTGGACACATATGCTTCAAGTGTAATAGCAGTTAACCTGCACAATGACACACTGACGAACAGCACGGTGTCACTATGCGTCTGAAAACCTGACTGATCCACTGACTCAATCGTGGACAAGCGAAATCGATGTTTGCAGCCGGTCTGATAAACCGAGACACTCGAAACAACGGATCCGATGTCAGTGGCGTTTTGTCGCATCTTCAGTGACCCCCCCTCCCCTTATTCCCAAATCCGCTCCAACAAAACGGTGTAGGATGCAAACCCAGCCCCTCAAATACCGCAGACTGCTGCCTCTGCGTCGTCTGTCTACTTCACACCCTCCAACCGACCTGCACCAGGTCCATTAATAAAATGAAGTCGTCCCTTCGGTCCTGCCTATGCCTCCATCTCAACAGGGGTGGTGGACCATGCAGACCCCGCTGAAGCCCGTCACCAGCTATCGTCCGTCAGGGCAGACAGAGGCGATCAGCTGCACGGGGGCCATTCTCCACCCCATCTTTGTTGACCGGTCTATTTGTTAGCTTGCCACGGTCCCTGATTCTTATGGCTACCAAGTGATAGCTAGCCGACTAACCGTGTGCAATGTCGTATTTGAAGCGTGTGCATGGGTGATGACTATAACCGACAGGTCGCTGGTCATTTCTGCAGCAGCATTTGATGCATCGTAAGGACACACTGCTGCTACTGGGTTACTAGCACGAGCACACCCCGGCGGTTCAGACGCAGCTCGGTGTTGATAAATGGAATAGAAACATGCGATTACCGTAAGCAGGTCGCCTTTCCAAGCAAATGGACTCGCAGAACAGCGGCGGCCTGTCCTACCGTCGCCCCTGAAGCTCTCCTGTTTCTCCGTCTCGCATTTTTTGCAACGAGTTTTTTTTCCCCCAGCGGCACGAGCTGCTCCCTGGCGCAGAGAAACTGGTGCCGCTGTTGCGCCAAGATGGCTGTCGGCACCACGCATGTCACCACCCATTTTTACTGCACTGCGTGAACCACAATGGCGGTTATTGTCGACCAGGCGACAGTGGTAACGTGAAACGCATGTGACTCAAAATTAGTCAGAAAAAAATCAAGTGGACCGACTGTTTTCACACACCAGAGACGAGCCGACCACGGCTTGACACGGTGTCCATGTGGGCTCTCGCCGGCTCAGACAATGCCCTTCACTTACCGGATCTTCAATCGAGGCCTCTCCTTCTTCTAACCCCGGGTCTTCGTCGCCGACACCAGGGTCTTCCAGTTCAGGGTGTCCAGGGTCTGAATCTAATAGAGACTCCTCCGTCAGTCCGTTGCCGAACTCCGCCATTGCCCTGATCCTGCTGTACAGACGCTCCTCGTGGCCAAACCAACGTTGCAGGCCCCGACTCTCACGCGGGGGGTAGCGGAGTGAGCGGGCGACGGAGAGAGAAAAAAAACGGCGGAAAACGCCGCTCGGTAAAGTTAAAATGCGGAATAAATTGCGCGTGAGAGTTCCAGCCACTATTCAGACAACGCACAATGGTGGCCAGAAGCTTCCGTCTGACCCGCTGTCTCGTAATACTGGTGCGGGTTCCCGGTTTATTTACTAAAATGTGTACACGGAAAGGCGATAGAGAGGTTCCGTCCCTCTACTCCAGACATGGATGCCGGGGGCGGAGCTACGCAGCACTGCGGGCGTACAACTCTCAATCCCATTCGTCAGCACACGTTTCGTCACAGACTTTTGTGACGCCTGCCACGTTCCTATTGGATGACTCAGCAGGACGTTCCGGTTTCTATATTAAAAATGAGCATTTGATTAGATGAAAATAATGTCAATCAAAACCTGGCAGACGAAAGTCAATTAGTTGAGCCAATGATTAAACGAACGTAATTTTAGTTCATGAAAAAAAGACACGATCGGAAAATCAAATCAGCTGTTTTGTGATCGTTCACTCGAAAGCCACCAAACTGGGAGATATAGTACAACTATCAAGGAAATAAAAAAGAAGTTAAATACATGACAAAGCCCAAATTATGTCCTTTTATGTGATGTTGCACTTTGAACTATGTGATGACTGTGAGTCAGAGTGTATTCATGGAATACTGAGGGGAAGAATTAGGAATCCGAATGAAAACGGGGTTTTCAGCACCACTATTGGTGTTTTGAAAGAAAAAAAATTTTTAATAAATAACCCACTTCACAAGGGAAATACATTTTTGGCTCTAATTTTACACATGTAAAGAAAAAAATACTAAAGAAAATAATAATACTAGTTCTGTTTGGGTGCATGAAATATTTACATATAACTATACTACAACGGAGTTGATCCATTTTGTTAGGCAAATGTTGAGGGAACTGGATTTGTGAATGTCAAACCTGAATTAATGTGCTAAAAAAAAAATCTATTGTCCATACTCACAATATTGTTTCTACAAAGTGAGCACATCAATATATTGAAAGGTAGCTAAAATGATTATTTACAAGGATCATTTCTAATTAAAATTCTAATTAATAGTTTTTTTTATTATAGTTTTTCCTTTTGAAATGTAACCAGTTGGCGTTCCCTTAGTTTGTCTGTTTTTATCAGAACCTCAGGGAAGCTTTTGAAGAGTCAAAAGTTCGTATTACAGTTCAAAGTTACCATGAGTATTCGCCTTTAAAGCATACGTTTCCTAATCTTTGTGCTTTATTCAGTTTTTCATAGGTCTCTTTGGAGCCATGCGTTCAACTTTGCTGTACGTTCCTTTGTTTTCCACAGTCAATGACTGACCTAGTTTTTAGTCTTTGTGTGGTGAACTCCCATGTATTTGATTACTGTCCCCTTAGGTTTAACACAAATATCTTTGGAAATCAGTGTTTCTGATTGACTCAAGCAAGTCCAGTTGCCTACAGCTAACTACTGAAGATGACTATGACCTGGATAACTGATAATCTCATGTTTATTATATGTTAATCCTTGTAGCTAGGTGTAGTTATTGGAATTTGATGTTTCTTCAAGAGAAACTGTTGTCATGTTGGCTGAAAAAAAAATAATTACAGAACTAGTTGTAGTAGTAGTCGTAGTATTTGCTGTAGCCAATATAAACACATTTGATTAAATGAGACAAACCCCAAGGTCTCCTACAAACATCTTCATCTGGAAAGGAGTGGCGTTGGTTAATAAGACTAACTACATTCCTAAATATGCTCTTAAGAAAATAATAATCTACATATCAGTCGTTTCAATTTCAAATCCAGGATTTGTTTGTTTTTGAGTCGTTATCGCTAGTTCAATTATGGGAGAACATATCCCAAAACTTGTTATCTTCCAATTTATAGCTCTCTTTGTTCTTAGTCCAAAAATGTGTGTATGTCCTTAAACCCAACAAGCACACAGGTTGTTGTTCAACTGATTTTATTTCTTTTTTCCGTATATCAAAGAAAGCATAATGGAGACCAACACAAAAGGCAGGTACAAGTGAGGAGGGAAAATTAAGCTTAATCAAAAATCTAACAATTCATAACAACACTGCCACTATTATTGTTCAATATTCAAAAGGAATACCTTACTCTTTTGGAGCAGAGGTGGCATTTAAACCATTATGGATCAATAATATTCAAAAAAAACAGTGATGAGTAATGATAAATTGTATAAGTAGTAGTACAGTTATAACAATAGTGATAATCAAAGTGACAAAACATAAGAGAATAAAAAGCAGATCTCCATAAAAACCTATCTAGTTTGGACAGTGCAACACCGTGTGTGTGTGTGTGTGTGTGTGTGAGTGAGTGAGAGAGATCCCAGTCTTGAGGTCCAAGCACTGATGTCCTTGCTTTACAGACAAGTTACAGTTTCAAACAGGAGTTATTAATATTCATGAAAGCACATTGTCACCATCTTCGTTGCAAAAACCACACCAAGTGTTGTGTTAATGGTTGTGTCTTTTTTAAATGTCTGCAGCTGGTGCAAAAAAAAAATAAAAAATTGTGGACTAGTGCAAGTGTCAAGCCGTGGGATGTCCTTTACAGTTTGCATTTATGAATGCCTCTCCTGCTCTGTCAACCTCAAGATAGCTTTTTGGTTTTTGAATGACAAAGCAATGGGAGGATTACTTTGGAATATCAGTTATTTTTTAATATATTTCTGTACAAAAGTTCATGTTTTCATTTTGCATTTTGTTAAAACTATCAATAGTAACATTAATATACAACTTAAATCGAAGGAAAACATCTTTAGTATGTTATGTGTCCTTCAACACAGCACCATCTTATTAGCTCTCAGTCAACACATTTAATGTTTCCCAATTTGCTTGCTAGACTGAAGTATTTCTTAGTCCCTTAAGGATGCAGGTAATACCCATCTTTCTCCCTTGTCACTGTTTCCAGATGTCAGGTGTCTTTTTCACAGCACGTACATAACCAGGATTAGTAACTTAAAAAAAAAAAAAGAACAAAATAGAAAACAGGGGACAGACAATAGTGTGGGAAACGGCTCATTTCGAGCACCTTTCTATAAATATTCAAGAGGATTGATTTTGGCCTAAATAAAATCTCTTATACCAATTTTAATTGCTTTATGTTGATATAAATACTGAAGTGAATAAAAATGCAGACCTTAACGTTATCATATGCACATCACTCATGGAAAAGAAAATGGTAAAATTCAAGGACTCAGTCTGCACCTATGGGCAAAATGTAGATGAAATTAATTCACCAATATTATACGAAGACCACCTGGCCTTGACCTGATATACCTGGTGGTGCCTCCTCTTAAGGCGGTTATATTTCTAAACACACCTACATTGATAGAAAACTATCTCCTTGTCAGTCTGAAGAGCTGTATTCCAACATGAGATCAAAAATATTTGGGTGGAACGTTAAATCCACAGGATCAAACATCTGTTGTAAAAAGCATGATAGTTGGTTATTGTTCTTGAAAACCAGAAAGACGAGAACTTCAGACATGACTTGTCTTTTCCCATATAAAGATGACATTCAGAGACTTTCCATTTTGGAACAGAGCTCTTCTCCATTTGTTCCTAGGTTTGTATCTTTCACAATATTATTCTCACACCTAAAGCATGTTTCATTAGACTAGAAAAGCAAAATCGTTTTATTTCAGGTGATTTATATTAAGGCATCCAACATGCATTATTGTATCTTCCCATAAAAAGACACTCGCATCAGAATGCTTAAAAACATTTCAAACAATGTAAAATGTGTCAAAGTGCGCTATGCCAGGACTCTGCGGTCCATGGCTTCTTTTTGCCCTGTCTGTTTGGATTGTCGTGAAAAATGAACATTTACTGGGGACAATTCAACAGCCCTGTTCTCTCTGAAGTACCTCATTTTTTACATCCCAAGACGATAGACACAACAGTCTTCAGATCACACTGCCATGGCAAATTAAAAGGTGACAGTCAATACCAGTTAATCCTCTTTCAATTCTTCAGTCCAGTCGTGTCTTGCACAAGCGATCTTTGCTTTACAAGTGAAAGGAGGCATAAGAAAAGCAATTCCACAGGAGCAAACTGGGAGTTACTAATGTGAGTATTTCATGTTATTATCCCAAAAAAAGTGTTTCTGGGCCCACCTGCAAATGGCCACTTCCAAAGAGGAAATACTTTTGCATCAGTCTTTCGGGTAGGACAGTTCAAGCATGGCAAGTTGAGTGCCTTTACAAACTAGAGGAAGTTCGCTGAAGTAAGGTATTATATAACCACAGGGTTAGGACCAAAAGTGTTTGGACAAAGTGTATGAGGATCAAGGAAAACTTGAGACACATTGATCACTAATCAGACAGCAGCTGATTACGTGAGACACAGCGTGGAAGTAGTCTGCTGTTGCGTTAACTCCAGATGAAGTCTGTAGATTAGTGGATTGTAAGTCAGTGAAGGTTGAGCAAAGGATAGCGGGTGCAGGGGGAGCCAACTTCAAAAACTAAATGATATTAGCTTTTGATGAGTGCTCAAGTTTGTTTATTAAAAGCTGAGAAGCCCATATGGGTCCAAGAATAGTCAGTGTGCAGACCAATCCTGATCTGGGTCTCTAACTGTTGCTGGTGACCGTTGGTGGAGGGGACTCAATACTCATCTCTCCTCCAGAACCTGCACCCGAGCTGATAACTGGAGAGGAATGAGAGACACTTCCAGGTCCGCCATTACCGGTGCCATTTTTGTTGACAAGCGTCGTTGGCTGGCCAAAGTTAGTGGTTCTCAGGGTTGCAAGGTGACGTGGGGAGAAGACATGGGCCCTCGCTGCAGCCCGGGATTCAAAGGAGACATTGCAGACCTCACAGCGACCTGACAGGGCCTCCTTTGACACCGCCTGTCCAGCCACCGTGGAAGTTGCAGGTTCGGTAACTGTCAGATTAACTGGTTTGGGCAGGATGGGACGATTAGCTTTGAGAGCGTTGTACTGCAAGTAGCTTCCTGAGCTCAGGTCCAGTTTTCCACCTGACAAAGGAGACTGAGAAAAGGGAAGTGGACAGAGAGACAAAGAGAGAAAACATTTAGTGTCATGTTTGTCAAGGGCTTAATTTGTTGCAGATTGTATCACAAAGTATTTTCCAATAGTGACAGTAATGCTATAATGTACTTCCACTGTCAAGTAGTTTGTAAGTTCACCTATGCATCTAAGAAAAACTCAGTTCATAACGAACAAACAAGATTAAAGTAAAAGAAGAGAAAAATAAAACCAAGTGCAAAGAGCAGATAGACTACTGGCTACTATAACATGCTAACTTAATATTGTTAAAATAATGCTGATGGACAACATTTCACTTTCAGAGAGAAAAAAAGACATTAGCAACTTAAATACATTTTAATAAGTTTCAAAACAAATATTTATTGAATGCCAAGTTTCAAAAATGATTTAAATATTGACCAAACAAGATGCTTTTTTTTATAGTTTGTAAAAAAAAAAATAAGACTTAGTCTGTGATTTTTATTACTCTTATACACACACATGTGATTATTCATTAAACAGCATTGATATTAAATTATGTCCACTTACCAATTTTTCTTGCTGCAACCTCCAACGCTTCTCCTTGGCTCTGGTATTTTGGAACCAGATTTGCACCACTTTGAGTGGCAGATTGAGCTCAGTGCCTATTGCCTCACACTCCATGGCATTAGGGTGAGCACAGGTCTCGTAACAGGACTGCAGGATGGACAACTGTAGGCAGGACAAATGTGTGCGAGGCCTGCGGCTGGATGAGTGGGGCAGAAAACCGCTTTCTGTTGGACTTGATTTAGCCACAGCTGGGGTGTTTGGGATGGCCACTTTGGCAGAGCTGGGGGTGTTTGGGCTGACTGGAGCAATGCTCGGGGTAGGTGGAGGGGGGATGGTACGAGGAGGCGTATGTGTGGGGAGACCCAATTGTTCTCTTGATATAGTGTTGATCTTTATGGGGACCTTGGGAGTCCAGTAGTTAAGCCCATTCTGTTTTTGTGCTACCACTGTTGTGGCAGGAGGCCTGTTGTTAATGGGAGTTGAGGGCAGTTTGGGCACCATGCGATTAGTGGTCCCTGGTCCAGGACCTATCTCATTCTCATCGTCTCTCTCTTCATCAGTCTTTTCTTCCTCGCTCTCATCTTCTAGCTTTCGTTTCTGGGCTGGTCTTGGGGCAATGGGGATTGGATCCTTGGTGGGAGCTGAGAGAACAGGGGTGGTGACTTTGGGTGCAACTTTGACCATAGTGACATTGCTGGTGGTTTCAAGCTTGGTCTTTGGCACTGCACTGCTGCTCAAAGGAGAGACCACAGTAGAAGAAACCACCTCCTTAGGCTTGATGGGAACTGGTGTTACTTTTTTCACTATCATTGGTTTGCCTTCAACCTTCACGGGCTCACTCTCTGTCTTGATGAGGGTGCGAACAATTGGAGTAGTTGTAATACATCCAGTATTGTTTGAAGTGGGCTTGTTAGAAAATATGGGTTTGGTGAGAGGCCAGGTAAATTTGATGAGAGGTTTGCCCACTGCTGCCAGTGTGCCATCACTGATAAATCTGACCTCACCCTTTCGTTCCCTTGCCCTCATGTTCTGGAACCAAATCTGAACAACCTTCTTTGGAAGGTGGACCCACTCTGAAATCTGTTCAAACTCATGTTTCCCAGGATTTGGGTCTTTGAAATAGCAGCCATACAAAATATCAAGTTGGTCAGCTTGAATGATGGTTCTTGAACGTCGCATATCCCGATACCTTTTTCCTTTAGCCTTCCTCTGCTGCTGCTGCTGCTGCTGCTCTTGCTCCCTCTCCTTCTCTCTCTCCTTTACTCGTTCCCTTTCCAATAGCAAAGAATTAGTTTTCTCTGTCGCCCTCATGTAAATACTAGACTTTGTCATATTATTGCAGTTAACGAGACTCATACTGCTGTTGGAGGAGGCCATGGCACTCACAGATTCAGGCTTAACTTGGACAACTACGAGACCTTTGGATGTAGGTCTCAGGCCAAGCCCATCCAGCAATTGCCCTTTCTGTGCAGCAATTTTGTCAGCCAAAGATGATGAAGAGGAGGCAGATTTTGAGCTGTTTTTCCCCATGCTGAGGTCTAGAGCAGACTCGCAGTCCCCACCATTTGGCAGATAATGAGAAATTTGGTTGTGTGAGGAGAGAGACTGCGACAAAGGAGAGCCCGAGAAGCGTGTGATGGTTGGTGGATTTGTAAAGACTGGTATCTTGCTCCCATCAATCAGTGAAGGGGTAAGAGAGAGAACATATGGACTGATGAACTGGGTAGAAAAGTGAGCGAGAGACAATGGGAGTGAGTGTAAAGCACTGGTTGAAATCTCAGGATGTTCCAATGTATGGAGCTGCGAACTTGGAGGATCCCCTTGGGCCTCCAGCTCTAGATCCACATCTGGGTCCTGTCTCTCCTTCTTCACCTCCACCTCATCATGCTCAAACTCCCCCTTTTGTTTTTTCCTTTTGGTTCCCTGACTTCCTCCACCCTCATCATCTTCATATTCCTCCTCTGCATCAGAGAGAAACACAGTCGTGGAGCGCAAGACCTTTCCTCCAACTGACACTTTATCACCATGAACCTCCCGCAGCACTTCACCTTTAGCAGGGCTCTCAGTACCCTCCCTCAGAGATCCACTCTGACTCTCCTCATCAGACACAATGACAGAGGTGTAGACCTCATTTTCAGAGTCAGACGTAAGACAGTAATCTCCCTGACCCTCCATTCCAATGTCTCTCCGTCTACGCTTTCCTCTTGTTCTGGATAAATCTATTGCCTGACTCCCTGAAGCTTCAGCATCATCGTCGCCTTCTGCTATAATCAGTGAGTTTTCCTCATCATCATAGTCATTGTCAAAACTCTGGGTGTGTCGTGTAACTCCTGTCACACCCTGCAGGTTTTCTAACTCTGTGGCCCTCTGCTTTCTTTTAGCATGTCTGGCTTGATTCAGCCACCTACGTACCTCTTCTTCAGAAAGCCCCACCTCTCTGCCCAGTGCCTCACAGTCTTCACGGGGAGGACTTGCAGCATCAGCCTCGCTACGTGACTCAAAGAATGCCCAGAGAACCTCTGACTGGAACTCTGACAACAGTGGAAGTTCTGAAGTAATTGATCCTATTGTAGTACAAAAGGATCTAGTTTGGTTGTTAGTTAAGGCATTTGTAATAGGACTGGATTTTGGGGTCCCAAGAGAACCACAAGGGCTAGTCCCCGATTGTGATTTTTGTGGAGTAGAATCAGGACTAAGCATAAGGTTTAAATTTACAGGACTGAGGGTTGAGTTGCTGGGTACAGATGCAGAAGGCGAGAGACTGTTATTGCGGAGGCTTTTCTCTGTGCCCGCTGGGGAAAGATTCAGGCTAGCTGCTTTATCACCTTCCAGGTCCAACTGATTAGTCGAGCAGTCTCCATCTGTTGTGCTATCTCTACTTGCCTTCCCATTGTCTTCATTACTCTCAGCCTTCACTTTTCCTTCTATAATGGGACACTGTGCTTCTTTACTGTCCTCTTTCTTAGGCTTTTCTGTTTTATTGTTATCTGTCATCCAGTTAGCTCTGTCCTTGATCTGACCTGGGACCTCAACTGCCTCCACACTATGCTGGCTGTCTTGTTCACCGTCACATTTTATAGTCTGCTTTTGCTCTTCTGGCTGTATGTCTGCTGTAAGACCTGCAGAGGGCCACTGGCTCTGTAAGCTGTTAAGTCTTTGGGTTAGGAGAGCTTGCTGGGCTGTGCTGAGACCAACAAATGGCACACACTGTGTGAGGAGCTGGCCTTGCTGGTTCTCTTGGTGCTGCTGAGTTTGGGCTTGAAGCCCATTCAAGATCAAGGGCATGACCATCTGAGGCTGAGGCACGAGCTGATGTGCGGCTGCACCAGGAGCTGCACCGGCTGCAAACAGTGAGGGGAGGAGGGAGTGTGAGAGAGTGTTTGGATTCGATGTGAGGAGGGTGAGGAAGGCTGAGACTGCCTGAGCTGAGGCCACAGGGGAGGTGAGAAGGGAGGGAGCCACTTGTGAAGTTTGAATCTGCTCTCCGTCTTTTGTAGCCGTCACCATCACTGTCCCAGGAGAAGCACAGTTGGTTGTTGTCACTAACTGAGTGGATCCATTTCTAGATGAGCTACTAGTATTTGGAGCAGTGGGGGTGCTGCCTCCTAAACCAGCAGTGGTCGCTGCACTGTTTGCAGCATGTGCAACAATTCCAGCATTCCTGCTGCGGGTCTGATGCAAGACAGATTTCATATGGCTCTCGAGGGTGATGGCGTGATTGTAAGAAACTCGACATACAGCACATTGGTAGGGTTTATTTGATACGTATGGCCGAGACAAAACAGGAACTGAAGGAGATTGAGGATCATTTTCGCCACCTTGTTTGGCAGAGCCTGTCGTCATCCTCTGAATGTGGGATGCAGAGTTGTAATGAACACTCAAGGCAGTTCTGCTGGGAAAATTTTCCAGGCAGGCATTGCATTTGAATGAGCGGGTGTTATTTTCACGTGGCACACCATTTTTACCAACTGACTTTTCACTGGCTTCTGGGATTTCTGTGTTTTCATCTGCATTTTTCTGTTTGGCTCCTGTGAGTTTATTTCCCTCCTCTTCTGGCTCAGGCTCAGGTTCACCTCCCTCCTGTTCCATTATTCTCTCTTCCTCCATCTCTTTGTCTCCTTGAGTCGGGGTAGCGTCTGAATTCTTGCTTGATTGGGAGGGCTCTGAACCAACGCCTTCACCGGGCTTTAGTTGCGGGGATTCAGAATCTGATAAAAAGTCATATATGCAAATTAATAAGTCAATCTTTAATTGACAAATCAAAACGTAAATGTTAAATTAAATGGGTACTGAGTGGTTATAAACAGAAAACACATTCTACTAATTTGTTGTAGTGTTCAAATGTGGTGATTTTCTTTCTCTTTATGATTTACCTATCATTCAAGTATTTTTCATCCTCACCTGAAGACTTTTGAGCACCTTTGTCCTCCTCTCTTTCACTGGCACTCTGTTTTAGAACAGCCTGTTCAAAGAAAATAAAAATCTGAAAAGCCTTCACAGAAAACTTCCCTCCCCGAACTGCTCCTTTAGGATGACATAAATGCTACGTAGCTTTAGAGCAGCACAACATTTAGGCGTGACCCATCGTGTGGTTATATTACTCAAAGCAAATTTAACTAGCCTTTCATTTGCAAATTACCCTTGAGGCATATATTAAGCTATCTGATTAGTTAAGTCACCATGTCAGCTCCCTTTGTTTCTACACTCTTCATGACCATAACTTGTGAATCACCAATCAAACTTGATGTCCACACAGCAAATTGGTATGCAGAAATATTAGAACAATAAAATGTTTAAGAAAAAAATATTCAGTGCTAACTGCCGAAAGTATTTGCACAAATAAGGGATGTTATTACCAAGTAACCAAGAAGTATTAAATGCACGTATGTAGGAATGCACAATATTATCAGCACCATACCGGTATCAGCCGATATTGGCCTTAAAATGCATTATCGAATATCGACAAATATGCCTACATTCCTTCCAAGCAACCAATGAAGCTGGTTGGCTGCTACCTCCTTGACTACTATGCTGGCGCCCTCTACAACAATTATATAATTTCAGTATCAGTTATTGGCTCAAGTACTTACTATATGTATAAAAAAGTCCAAGATCTTGCTTCTCTACATGTATGCAACATTTCTCTCTAACCTCTATTTTGACATTCATTTTTTAAACGTTTTTACAGTCAGCCACTAATACTTGTTTGATGAAGCTTTCGTGTTGAGAGTTGGCTTAAGGTTTGTGAGAGTTTCCCTTTTTAGCCCATTTCACTAAGAGTTTGATCATTCTCTAAAGTTACCCCTTTCAAAAAGCATAATGTGTGGGGTTGAGGGTGGCAGCCACACTTACAATGTCCAACAGTCTGTCGACACAAGATGGAAGTACACTGTGTTGCTCAGTGAGATGCAGAGACAGGGAGGATCTGTCTGGTTGGCCTTTTTGGCAGAGGGGGCACAGCCACTCTGCCACCCCATTGCTTTCACTGCTCGGTGTCTCTCCAGACTCCTCCTGGAAAATTAAAGAGCATATTTGAGAATATTACTCCCTCTGTTGATATCAAGGATTTCACAGATAAAAAGAAAAACCTAAGAGCAATGTGGAATAAAAAGTAATTACATGGAATCAAGTGTATTGTTATTGTTTCATGTTTGCCTGATCACAAGCATTTATCATACTCTGCCAAGTTTAAAACTCTAAATGTAAACCTTTTCATAAAGGATGCAACAGTAAAACTAATCCTAGATCAGGATATCTCAGTCCTACAAGTCTTTGAAATCTTATTTGTGACTTCTTTTTAAACATTAACCATGTAGGGAGGTCCCCACTATTTTGTCTACACAATAAAGCAATTGTTTAAATGACACCTTTGAAATGCAGGGGAGTATCCATATGACACTTTCAGTGGGTTTTACATTGCACTGTGGTGAATTAGGTTCACAATGAAAATGAAAACACACCATTGTTCCAGACCTCTTGGCATTAAACCTACTTCAACACAAGGAATGGGCACTGAGAAACATTAGTGAAGTGGCACCAATTCCTTATTGGCCACAGTCAATTAACATCTGAAGAAACATTTTTTAACTTCACTTTAGAGTGGTTGGAAATCAAACAATGCTAGCATAGTCCACTATGGTGTAGCTTGTTACATGAGGCAATTACATTCGATGTTGCACTGTGTTATTTACTCTTGAAACATCGTGGTGGGTGAGTACTTTAAAGAACTTCGACTATATGCACAAAATAACCCCAGAAACAACATCAATCAAGCAGCAGCACAGAAGTCAGTGCAACCCATTTTCCATCAAAGGAGGGAAATGACGAGGAAAAACAGCCGATATCACGTTTATTGCCACGTTAATTGAAGGAGATTACAAGCATTCACTACAGTGGAGTCCATTTGTTTATACAGAAGAACCTTTTCTCTGGTGGTGTGCAGTAGGAAATACACTTTTCCTACACCACACACCTGCATTTAGGCACCCTCAGCACCAGATTATATTTAATCACCAATAAGTATCTGATTAAACTGTCAGTTTAAAAAATATGTTCTGAATGAGTCAAATGTTTTAATGTACAAGTTGTCAAAAATCATCTGAAAAATGAAAGAGAACCACTGCTCATGATGACAAGAAAAAAGGAAAATAGTTGGAAATGTCAACTCAGCATTTCCAACAAATAAATTCCTAAAGATGCCTATCCCTAAATACCACATGTGCACGTACATTTTTAAAATGCAGAGCAGACTGAATCTTTAAGTATCAATGAACACTGCTAGTATAATTATTGGTATTGATACAATCCTGGCCATAACCATACCCTCAACATACTGATCTAATACCACATGTGCATTAAATTTATTAAATGCAAAACAGACTGGAGGAGAAGCAGCAAATGATAACATGTGCTGCCTGACAATCACAAAAGTCCCCCTGCCGCCCTTCCTTCCTCCTTACTCTTTACCTTCACAGTGAGCATGTGAACAACATGTTAATGTAGATCAGAGATCACACTTTGCTCCACACATAGTTTGGAGCTGCAAGTCAGAACAGATCACTCCAACTCTGGCGTATTTCCCTCCAAACATCCATAATCCACGATGCAGCTGGACATCAGGCTCAATGCCACCACAGCTACACTCCTCACTTCCTCCTCATGCCAATTAGCAGGCTAGCGGGGATATTCGACTATATTCCATTCCGACAAGGCTGCATCCACACACTACATCACCTTTAACAGCCCTTCATCGCAATGTCATAATTAAAATCATTGACAGAACCAGACTGACGTCTCTTTGCGCACACTTCGCTAATTAATGAGAAGTCTAATTAGCTACGCCGACATGAGATGAATCAATTAGCTAGCAGCTAGGCTGAGTAGCGACTCAAACGTCGCATTAAAGCGGTGTTTCTAGTCGAGCTGCTGCCGTAGTTAAGTGGAAATAATCCCGCAGTGAAAACCACCCTCTTATGTGTGCCATAACACTGGCCGCTGCCCCTCCGTTCCAAACTCATGAAACCAGAAAAGGTTGAAAACAGTCGTGTGACTTTGCTAGCTATAGCCTGTTAGCAGACAGATAATTAACTGCCACCCCCTCCCATCCCCCCACAAACTATGCCCTGGTTCAGGTGGGAACTGCAGCTCCAGCATACAGACTGGTTCGGAGAGATATAAAAAATAAAACACTTGCTGGACTTCAGTTCACAAACCTCGGCCTCGAGTTAGCTCCGTGTCCCGCTGGATGAGAGGCATGTAAACGCCGCTCCTCCGCCACCGCTCAGCGGAGACCGAGGCCTACACAGCCGTTTAATTAACGAACGTGGCTCCGTTCACAGATGTGTTAGAAAACACTCGCCCCCCTCTCCCTTACCCCCCGCCCTGCAGACCCCCTTTAGACGCGTCCTATCGCTGAAATCCAGACCTTAAACACTTCGGCGCAACACATGTCCATGTAAACTGCAATTTAACCGCTTGTGCTGCCGTTAAGTGGCTGCGAAAAAGCTCTGAAGCGGAGAACAGGGTGGCCGCGATCGGCCCGACGGTGGGGGTGGTGTCGGGAGAGCGAGTGAAAAAGAGACGAGAGGCAGAAAAACTTTGGGTTTAATGTTGGATTTCTGCGAACGATCGGGTAAGTACGAGGCTCGATCCGTCGTCTCTCGGTTGTCCGGCAGTGGCAGGCCACTCTTCCGTACAAAGCAGCGCAATTAATCGATCACAAGCGCGTTTAATTAAGTTGAGAGCAATTAGCTAATGCGTTTTACCTGCATGGTCTCCGCTCCAGCACGCACACACGCACACGCTTTCTCTGTGGCTCCTCAGAAGTGAAAAGTTTTCTTTCCTGCCCTCCTCTCGCTCTCTCTCCCTCCCTCCCTCTCCTCCTCCCTCTCTCTCTCTCCTGCTCTCCCCCTCCCTCTCCCCTGTAGTAAACAGACCACAGCTCCCCCCGAGGGTGGCTGTTGACATTCAGAGGGACACGGATATATAAATCCTTATATAACCCACATATCACTGCTATATTATAATATGATCACTGATCACAGCAGCCTGATGAGACTGTGCCTCGTGGACACACTTCCATTAACGTGCGTGGATCACAGGAGCCCACCCCATCACTCCCCCCACACCCCTCCCTTTAATATTAAACCTTCCTCATTCTTACATTAAAGGTGAATACGAGTCCTCGTCCTGTCCGCCTGGACAGTTAAGTGTCACTCTGACGACCTAAAAAACGAATGCGGTGCGAGACAGGCGTGGGCTGTGTCCCGCGTGTTTCCCCAAAGACAGTCACTGTGGCGTAGGGCGTCTGTGGGGGTAAATTATGATGAGGAAGGGCGGATTAAAACTGCACCACTTACGTCCATGCGTTACTGGGGCAGGAAGGTGATGCTCCTCAACACCCTCATAGGTGTCTGTAACTGCGCCTGTGCAGAATACATTTTTGCTGACGTGTAGCTGCCGCCCAGCTTCATCGGTTGCTCGGATTTTGATGCCGAATTACGCGGACGTAGGGACCTGACCTGTAAAGGTGTGTGAGACTGCAGTCTGCGCTGCTTCGGCTCGTTTTTAAAATTTCCATGGTTCAGTTTGTGGATTTTTACGTGAAGTTCATGCGCGGGTCTGCTGCAGCAACAACAGTGCAGCATCAGCGTGGGCTGAATGAGTCAAGTCTTATCAGAAAGAAATACTATTCTATACTTTGATAAAATACTACAATTTCAAAGTGTTTTTATGTTAATATAATCTGCTGCAGGCAAAGTATAAATACAATTTTATTAGTATTGTATAATGTGTAGTATTATGTAAGTGGATTATTGTTATAATGTTGTATATCACTGTGTTCATGTATTTGCGTGTAATTAATCTACATACTAATTAAAGCTGTAAGGGTAGTATAGGTAGAAAACATACACACTATTACATTACAACATTGTTGTTATTATATTATTACCTGCCTGTTATACAGGATACAGATTGTAAATGGTATAAAAGTGAATTTAGCTGCACTCATGATCCTACCACTCTGTTGGTGTTGATGACACTGTGTCATTTCAGATGAGTGTGGAAGTGGAGAGAAAGTTCATATGCAGTGCTGACACTCTGAAGACACTGGAGGAGATCGGGGGTATGAGTTAAATGTGTCTACCATGCATTTACACAAGGGTAAATTTAGAGTTGAGGTTCTTGTCTGATGCTGTGATCCCTGTCAACTTTCACATCTCCTCTGAAACTCTTTTTACAACCTTTACTGCCACTCACTGCTGATTGATTGAAGTCATATGTGCATTTATTTATCCATCTCATTCTCTTTCCTTTCCAGTCTGTGTTGGTCAACGTCAGTTTCATGACCAGTACTTTGACAACCCTCAGTTTGACCTGACGCTGAGAGACATGTGGCTGCGTAAACGTAAAGGATGCTGGGAACTCAAGTGTCCAACAGCAGCCGTCAGTGGGACAGAAGAGATGAGTGGAGAGCATAGTGAGGTGGCAGCACTGTGTACTCGCTACAAGGAGATCACGAACCTGCATGAAATTAAGCAGAGAGTGATGGAGGTTATCAAAGATGTTTGTGAGGACAGAGACGCGGAGACAGACTCCTCACAGCAGGAGTCCTGGCTAAGAAAAATGAATCTGTCATGCTTTGCAGAGTTTACAACAGTGCGGCGGTCATTCACTTTAGAGGAGGAGGGGGTGCACATAGATCTGGACCAAGCTGACTTTGGCTACCATGTGGGGGAGGTAGAGGTGGTCATACCTGAGGGAGGAGATGTGCAGGCTGCCCTGGAGAAGATTGAAAGAACAGCTCAAAAGCTGGGTGAGCTTAAAGCTAACACGCCTCTGGCTTTTAAACATTGTGTTTATGAGGTAGGATGTTAATTTGTCATTTCTTCTGATCTTCCTTCACAGGTCTGACTGGGCATCAACGAGTTGAAGGAAAAATGCATATTTACCTCAAAAGACATAACCCTGCACACTACACCAAATTAAAAAGTGTGCACATCTTGTAAGAGATCAGAGACTGTGTGAAACATTTGCACTTTAGTGTCTTGAAACTGTGTTTTTATTTATTAAAAAAACAAATTCAACATATTCCCTGCATTTAAGACAAAAGACCTCTCTGCTCCACCTGCACTTTTTTGTCCTATGTTCTGCAAATGTTGTTTTTAAATCTGGTTATAACATGGAATATATGAGTAACTGTTAACACATAATAAATGAGTTGACACACTGACTATATACTGTAAATGAGGGTTGTTGTGTTCAAAAGACAATTTACTTATATTACTACAAATTGTTCACAATTCAGTTTAAAACCATGGAAAATTCTTATGAAATTATTTAGTAATAGATAATCATTTAAATATGTTTTATTGTTTCTTACATCTGTTATATGAACCAAGTCACATTAAGTACAACCAGAGGTATACGGGCGATAGAAGGTCATTTTCTAAAAAAGCTGAGGAAGCAGGTTTCTTTAGGTCTTGTTCACTTAATTTACAATCTTAATTTCCCTAAAAGTTGAGACACTTACTAAAATGCAATATAACTAAAAATCTATAATAATTTTAAGGGACTGTAATCCTAATTTAACAGATAAAAAACTATAAAGGTAACACAAGTAACAGTGTTCTGGAAAGTTACACGATTAGCAGATTAGCAGGTGAGGGTATTAAATTAAGCTATAGAAGGAACATCCACCTGAGGCTTAGGGCTTTGTAAGCGAGGATAAGTCTTGGCTCATCATTTTGTTCCAAATATTATGAGAGTTATGAGTCACTTCAAAAATAATGTTTATCACCACGGGATTACTAAGAATTTAGCTGTGTCGACATCTACAGTTCATAATAAAGAGATTTGGGGAGATCTCTGCTAAATGTATGTGAACATGGAGCTCTCTCAATGTATTGTATGATAAACTGTATTGCTACTGTCATGGACACAGCCATATGGGCTTGGGAGCACTTTGGAAAATCATTGTCACTACACACAGCTTGCTACTGCATCAATAAATGCAACCTCAACTGTATTACGCAAAAGAGGAAGCTATGTACTTATGTAAGTATGTTTTGTGCTGAGTTTCTGGGCTTGAACATCAGTGCTCACGACATGGGTGATCTACATGTATGTGAAGGTATCGCTGATGTGGAGGCTTACATTGATATTTTGGAAGCTGTCATCAAGATGACACATTTTTTTTCACAGAATCTCCATGTCCCTGTTCTGCAGGAGTTACAACAGCATAGACATAGAGTTTGTGTGCTTGACCAGCCTGTCTCCTATTAAAAATGCATGGTGCATCATGGAAGAGAATCACTCAAAGGTGACCACCGACTGTTGAGCAGATCAAGTCTTGCACACAGCAGGAATTTGCAAATAGTTCACATGTACAACGGCAACAATGAGTATCTACAATTCCTAAATGAGTAATTAAATTAACAAGTGATGTAACATAGTGGTAAACTATCCTGTGTCCAAACTTTTTTTTGAGTGTGTTGCAGGCATCATTGTCTAAATGTATGTTTAACAAATAAAGTTTGTCAATGTAAATAGCTCCCAACCTTTCTGGAAATGGCTCAGGTTTGTGGTTTCTTAGTGGAAGAAGGGCATCAGATCAGGTTCAGGCACAGGGTTGCACTCTGATAAAAGATGGGTTTGTTTTGAGCACAACATTGAATTAATCAATCAGAATGGCTTTCTCGTCTTTTTTTCTAATGAAAATCCAGGTGAATTCCCACTTTCTCGATTGATATTCTAAAAATGAATTTACCAGAAGACAGAGAACTTGTTTTTCAGAGGAAACAGTTGGTTTTACTATCTTTTAAAATAACTATGAAATACATCAACACCACTGACCTCAGACCAGGTTCATGCTGGTCCATCTCTCTCCACTGCTCTAGGATGACAATTCATCAACATGTGCTCGACCACAGCTTTGAACTCAACACGCCTGTAGATGTTCAAGTACATTTGAGCTGGACAGGAAAATTAATCTGTGTTCGCATGTCAATAAAAAGCAAAGACACACTAATAATAATATTATAATGAATGAGGTTTACAATGTGAAGATTAATCATTAACTGAACAATTTTAAAAATGAAATAACCACACATGTGGGAATAGAAAGTATATCACATTATAGGAAGAGACCTGTGTCTCAAATTATGACAGGTCTTATAATAATCCTGGGTGGTGCTGTAGACAGTATATTTAAGCTGTTCAAGTTTAAAATGGCACACACGACATCCTCCACCCACCGCCTGTGAGTTGGTGGCACAAATAAGTAGACATATTTGGCACTTATGTTGGGCATGTTACAGTCCAAATTTCTAGTCAGTTGAGCCAGAAAATTCTGGGGTGCAGCTTGTCGCTCCAATAATGATTTATCATAATATTACTAAACATCTGAGGAAATAATTTTGTTATAATAACAAAATGAAACCCTGTGAGGTTGTATTAATATAATAAGACAAAAAGTTACATGGAGAATATAAAATAATAATGGATATTTCACTAATATAGAAGTTTCTTCCTCATTTCCTTTCCAAGCAAACCAATATTTTATCTATTCAGTCGCCATAACACCCATGGTGTGCAAATGCGGAAATCATTGTCCACGATAACAGGATTTTCAGCTGTTGAAAAAGCAAACTGAGCTGTTTCTAAATATGTATTTTCTGTGTGGACATTTATACATGAAGAAATAGCCTGTTGTGCTGATAAGGACATGTGAGAAAAACTGTGTGACATACTGTGTTTGGACTCAAAACAGGTAATGTTGTTGCAGCGTCACAAACAGCAGCCTTGAGTCCGAACTACTTCCAGGACTGCGGCTGCATAGGATTACTACCTGTTACTCACTCATCTGACTCATCTGACCCTAACATTTCTGTTTGTTTCATTTTTGCACCCAAACAAACCAGAGTCTATCATGTTTGTAGTTAGAGAACATCACCACACACTTGGGCCTGTTTTCTAGCTATGTACAATAGCTATACATAGTCATTGCACTAGGTCTGGAAAAACAAGGTAAATTGGGAAGTGCTTAAATAGAATAGAAATGAATAGATCTTCATTATTGATTATATCATCTTGTCCTCTCCCCTGTAACAGAAGAGGACACAAGGGAGAGGACAAGACGGAGGCAGATGATCCGCTGTGGCAACCCCTAAAGGGAGAAGAAGAATAGATCTTTATTGTCACGATGCAGAATAAAATTAGATGCAAATCTACAAGTGCAACATCTGCATATAAGAAAAAAGAAAACATTTGAGAATACTATGGTATCCTGGTTATATATTATTACTTATTACTTAATTAGTTATTGAAATTAATATAATGAGAGTGCAAAAGTAGTGAGTGTGACCTACCCTTACACTTAAAGAATAGCATGACTAAAACTGAAGTAGAATCATAATTAATGTTACTGTTTGTTCCCTTCTGGGAAAAGGTCTATTACACCGACAGTTTGCTCATATATGAGACAAACCTTCAGTCACATCGTTCCAGTCCAAACGCCAATAATCACAGTATTTGACAGATGTAAAAACAACAACGCTGGTGGTGCCCTGAGACTTTTGCACAGTAAGGCAAGACAAGGCACATTTCAACAACAAGGCATTTCAAAGTGCTTTACAATGAAAACAGAGAGGTAAAAGAAAGAAGGAAAAAAGAAATTTAAAGTTGCAGTTATGGTTGAGGTGCAGCTGTGATAATAATGTTATTTTTTATTTAAACAGGTAGGTTTTCAGGCTAGATTTAAAAGAATGAATAGATTTAGCAGACTTGCACTCTTCTGGGAGTTTGTTCCAGATATTTGGGGCAGCTTCCCCATGTTTAGTCCTGGTTCTGGGGACACAGAGCAAACCTGACCCACATTACCTTAATGCTCTGGATGGTTCACAGTGAGCCAGCAGGTCAGAAATGTATTTTAGGCCTAAACCATTTATTGTTTTATAGATTAACTATATTTTAAAATCATTTAAAAAAGTATCAGGACCTCAGAAGTGTAGTTATGTGTTCCACGTTTTGGGTCTAAGTGAGAAGACGGGCAGCAGTGTTCTGAATAAGCTGTATATAATATAATTATAACTCAGTGATTCCCAAAAACTGGGTCAGGACCCACAGATGGGTCATATTTTTCGTCCCCTGAACAAATTTATGTTTTTAATAATGTGAATGAAAAGAAGTTGCAATTAATTTACAAAACATACCTTGTACATGATTTGGGTACCAACTCAGAATGATATTAGATGTTCAGATGGGGCTCTAAATGAGTCATTACATCATGCACACATTTGCTTGTTTCAGAAACACTGCTCTTACATCCTGGATCACTCACACACGCCTCCGTGTATGAATATGTATATTGTGTATTTTTGGGGGATCTGCGATTGCCTGTTTGCATTCATTTGGGATTAAGTACTCACTTGTGATGACTGCAGGCTATTGTCTCTGGCAGCTGGTTTGTCGACCAGCTCATGCTATTCATTGTTTCTTTCATTTTTGTGGGTGTGACTTCATCTGGAGCAAGTCAAGCGGAGACAGAACAGTATTTTTGGACTATTGCACATGCGCACCGGGGACCTGCATTTGGACTCATTTATGTGTAACAGAGACTGCACGTGACATGTAACAAACATGTATGCTTGTGTTGATTTGGCCCATATTGTATATGTATACAAATATATATATATATATATATTTTTTTTTGTATATATGTATATATTTATTTTTAGTTTTTTTTTTATGCCAGTGTTTTCCATATGACATTATTGTGAGCACAGCCTCATGGACATGAGCAGCCATTTTGACATGTTTTAGCAGAACAAGCACAGGTGTTAGTGATCACATTAACGATGGCTGCTCTGTTCAGTCCATGTAAGTCAGAACAGCGTGTCAGTTATTGCCTGGGTCATTAAGGAAGGCTACAACATCAATGCTGCACTGAAGGCTCATCAGCACCACCTCATGTGGAGGATCTAATAATACCATAATGGCCAATGGCTATGACATCCTTAAAGATGTTTTTTTTTTCACAGACTTTCACCAGCAATAAACAATCATTAAAAACAAAATTTGAAACATTCATTTTAGAATTCTCTGTCATAATATATATGTATTACTGTTTTAAGTGAAATTCTGCCTTGCTGATGTAATTCTCCTGAATATTTAGTGTAAATATTTTGTAACATTACCTTTTTTTGAAGCAAATTTTGTTGTTTTCTTTTAATTTTCTAATTACATTATTTTTCAGTTAGTCAATAATGAGTAAATTGGACAGTGTCATTTTCGATGGTTCTTTTTCAGGGATATTTGTCGTAATTCAAAGTGTTTTTGGTGTTACTTCGAGAGCTCTATATTTTCTCATATAAAAGTTTGAGAACCACTGTCCTACACTAAAAGGAAAAATTGCACCATAATTGAAGTCACAATGAAAAGGGGAATTCAAAATATAAAATGGCATTTTGGAATTCTTTTGATTAATATTCACATAAGAAAAAAATAATGTACTAACAGTAATAACAATAAAGAATATTAAATAATATTATAGAAAGCACCAAGGTTTTCTAAATATGACTCAACATTTAATTAAAGTAAGTGCATAATGTAATGTAACTTACAAATAAAAATAACTATAATAAAATAAATCGTATAAAAAGTAAGATTTTAATCTCTGACTACCATTCCCAAATAACGAGTTTTACTCGTTTGTGAAGCAAGTAATTATTAAATAAAATAGCTTCTTGATTTTTGAAAACAAGTGTGTGTCACGTGACAGTGAACGGGCACACGCAGTTTTTTTTCCTCTTTCGTACGTTTGTAAACAACATGGCGGCTATCAGAGTGGCCCTGCTGGTTCACTGATAACACTGGTCGAGCTGTCACAGCTTCAGCTCTCCTGACGAACACGTCCACTGTCGGACCGCGTCCCACCGATGACAAACTGCTCTGTTGTCCCACAAACACACCGAGCTGGACCGACGTGCCACCGAGAAGGTCGTTTGACTGTCAGAAGGTAATGTTTAAAGCGTTAGCATCCTCAGCTAGCCCTTCGAAACAGATAGTGCGAGCGTACAGAGAGAGAGAGGGGAGGTAAGCAGCTCTGCCGCTGTCTCTGTCTGTCAACACTAACCGTTTCTGCTAATGTTAACCATAAATATGCAAACAACACATCGACTAGGATTTTGTAAACAGTGGATTTTGCAGGGCCAACATTTACAAGACTAAAGCTACATACTTTTTGCTAATATTGATATACTTACATTATATACAGTATATATGTACACATATTTATATGAAGAATATGTATGCTGTCATGACAATGGTTAATAGATTGTTCAAATATGAAAATAATTTTTAGTTGTAGTAGGGATGGACTATACCACTTTTTTGTGTCTGATACTGATACCGATATCACAAACTCAAGTATCTACTGATACCAATATTAGTGTGATACAGTCATTTTAGATCAGTTATGAACTATGAAGCTGTTAACAACATATTTGTGCGGAGTCATTTCTGTCCATTATTCGACCCAGTGATTTTGACCAGTATCGGGCCAATACCAATTCCCATCCCTAAGCTGCAGCTCTACTTATTATGCTATGTTTGGATAATGATAATAATAATAATAATAATAATAATAATAACAAACAGCTATAACTTGATACGACTTATATGTGCTCTACCTTGCTTCCCTCCCCCCTTTTTCTCCCCCACCTCTCCTCTGTCCCCCATTTTTCCTCTCACCTCAATGGATTGAGGCAGATGGGCGCACATTTTTGAGTCTGGTTCTGTCAGAGGTTTCTTCCTGTTAATAGGGAGTTTTTCCTCTCCACTGATTACTAATTATTGCTGATTGTGTGAACTCTTTCAATATTATTGGGTTTCTCTCAATAATATTGTAAAGGGTTCTGACTCACTATGTAGTGTCTTGAGATAATGTAATGTGTAATGTTGTGATTTAGCAATATACAAATTAAATGTAATTGAATTTAATGTTTATTAACATTGTATTATTATAAAAAGACTGACCTAAACAGATCTGATAACCACCTTACACTAAACAAACACGATTATACTGCACTTACTGTAAAATGACTGATGTGATTGAGAAATCAGTTGTTTGGTGTAAGGTCAGCACAACTTAACTTCCTGTCCTCTCAAGATGAGTACACACTAACCAACTGACTTCAGCAGATTTGTTTATAATGACAGAAAGACTGGGGATCACACATTTAACGACTGATTTGTCAAACCAACTGAAGCCAACTGAACATATAAAACATGTGAGTGTTACCCTCACACACTAACAGATTTCTGTGCCAACCAGCCATGCCGACTATCCCCAAGTAGTGACTAGTGCAGACTCTGCCCTACTGTGAATTGGGGCTAAAATCGGGCTTCACTTATTGCAGATATACAGTATGTTTACCTAATTAGTGTTTGACCACCAACAGCACAGTGTCGTATAACTTCACACCACTGTCTCGTCAGGTCTCCTTCAGTCTATGGGCTCTCAGTCCAGTTCTGGGATGTCTGGTGGCAGGAACTCCATCAGTGACAACCCAGCTGAGCAGCCTGAAGCAGGAGAACCCAACAGAAGCCGCAGGACGGCGGACAGACAGTCAGCAGCAGCAGAGGAGGACGTCGACTTAGCTGAAGTACTGGCTTATCTACTGAGGAGGTGACTTGTCCTACACTCTGACACTGACAACAACACTTCACTGAATAAAACAACAAAACCAGAATTCATTCTTGATGTCTCTCGCTCGTGCAATACGAACAAACTCACACACAATCAGAGGCACTTACCTCTCTCTCTTGCTTGACCACTTGCATGAGTGCACACACACACACACACTTAAAAAAATACATAATAATAATAATAATAATAATGATAATAATAATAATAATAACAATAATTATAAAAAAATAATAAATGCTTTGAAACACAAAGTTGAGCTTATGGGCTAACTGCATTGTGTGAACCGTGGTGAATTGACAATGGTTTGAATGTAACCAACATTTGTTTATTTAACTATAATATGTAACTATCTATATGTAAGTTTATACACTTTTTGTTTTCAAAAACGTGAAAATAGTGCTCATAACTGTCTGGTCAGTTATAAGAGTCTATTAAAATGACTTAGTAGAGGGAAAATTGTCAGTGTTTTTCTCCCAAGTGAGCACATTATTGAAACTTCACATGACATTCTCATGCTGCTAAATATGGTGGAGATTGAATTTCCTCTTTTAAAATTATTTGGAATTGGAAAAAACTCCATTAGAATTGGTTACACAAAAGCTTCAGGAAGTTGAAATGAAATGACTAAGTAGCACTTTTCCTACCCACTTCAGTTAGCATGCAACTGCCGTGAGTGAATGAGTCACTGATCCTTTACTAGTTGAGTGGAGGTGTTTACTGAAAACAGCACTGTATAATAGTTTTACTCACCATGTAGGACTAAGGTTGGTTTGTCATTGTAACACTAATTTGTTTAATGTAGTTAATATTTCAAGCACTTATATGATTGTTAGACTTCTGTTTTGTTTCGGGTTGTCAAACTGATGAGGAATTTGTGATGTGCAGGGGCCAGGTCAGACTGGTCCATGGCAGTGGAGCCACAGGGCTGCAGCTGGTCCAGTCATACTCTGACTCTGATGAGGACAGCGATGGAGCCTGGGAAGGTCGGCTGGGTGACCGCTACAACCCACCAGGTAACACCTCTTTCCCAGACTCTCTGGCGAGCTTACTGATTTGTTCGAGAGTAATTGATAGACATGCTTATTGGTGTGTCAGTTGTTGGATGGTCCACCAGTTTGGGCTCACAGGATGTTTGTTGTCATACATGAACTCTATTTGTCTGCTTTTTAGTGGACACCCAGCCGGACACGCTGGAAGTGGACCAAAGTGAGATCAGAACTCAGATCCTGCTGGCCACAGCGTCATCTTCCCTGAAAGGCCGACGTAGTTTCACCAACATGCTAACAGAGGTCAGACCAGACCACTGAGACACAAACAAAACACCAGAATAACAAACTGACAGAATTCTAGCACTAATAAATTGCAAGCTGTAGATTTGTTCTCATCGGTTTCATCCCTAGACTTTTAACAACATTATCTGCAACCCAGTGAAAAATATCTTTGTTTTAATCTCGGGCTACTGACTAATTTATTGTTTTTCCCTCAATGTTCTCTTCACATTTTAGAGGGAGTTAGGCAGATGTAGAGGCTCCAGCTTCTCTCATGGGGAATGTAGTCGTATACGCACACAGTAAGAGTTTCATATTTGAATCCACATTTTCAGAAGGTGATACAGAGACAGAATAACTTTTTTTTTTTTTTTAAACCTGTCTTGATTAAGCATTAACTTCTGTCTGTCAGCTGATATTGACCCTTGTTTTTTTTCCACAGTTATTTACCAAACTATGTGTCATACAAGGACACATACCAGCAGAAAGCCTTCTGTGGAGTGTACAGTGAGGATGGCAACATGTTCCTCTCTGCCTGCCAAGGTAAACAACTGATCCCATACAAGATGCCAGAGGAACTCAGTCAGATCACTCGTATGTATGGCCCTTAAGATCAAGAGATCTTAAGGGCCATACATACGAGTGTTTTGTATCGAGTGCCGCATCATTTTACTTAAAAATGTCTATTTATATGTTTTTGGTCACATTTGATAGCAAACACTCACTTTCTTATTGCGATGTTGACATTTTACATTACATTACATTACATGTCATTTAGCAGACACTTTTATCCAAAACAACTTACAATAAGTGCATTTAAACATTTGGGTACAAATAAGAGCTTCAAGTAAACCAAACTATGAAGTGCTAGTCATAAGTGCGATTTTTTTGTCGTCGTCGTCATTTAAAGGAGTATTTAAACTGACATATTTTGTTTTCTTTTTCAGACCAAAACATCCGCCTGTACGACACCAGCAGGGGGCGTTTTAAGTTACTGCGAACAGTGAAGGCTCGAGATGTTGGCTGGAGTGTGCTCGACGTTTGCTTCACTCCTGATTCTCAACATCTTCTCTACTCCAGCTGGTCTGACTATAGTAAGACTTTGTGTCCTGTCATATACGGTGCAGTGCAGTTACCCAATCATCACAGTGTTTTGTTTTTCTGGAGAGGTGGATTAGGCTGGCGGATACCCACTGAAAAGGATCGAGTATGTTGCTCATCTCCATTTATTTTGTGCATTTGTAACTTAGGTTTTTTGCACACAGGACGTGTGTCTTGGGTAGGATTTGACATAGATCTACATTCCTATGCATCATCTGGGAGTTTTTATTCAAATTGTTCTGCAGAGTAGAGTAGCCCTTTAGATGTAGTTTCAATTAACTACTGTTTTTGGGTTGTTGTGTTTTTCTGCCTGTAAGCTGACAGCTGAAGTGTTTACAGACCCAGAATAGCAAATCAGGAAGCTGTCATGACTGTCATGCCTCTGACTCTGGAGCACTAACATGCTAGCTGAAATCACACACAGAATCAGCAGATTGTTAAACTTGTTTGGTTTCGCTGTAAACAAGCAACACCAAAAATAATGATAGGTCTTCTTTGTGATGGCAGCACAACAAGATTACACTTAATTGCACTGACTTAAAACTGTCCTGGGTTCAGTTTACTTAAAATTAAGATGAATCATTATGATTAATGTGTTAAGTATTTTAAGCTCAATACTTCAGAAAACACTAATAATTTGGTAGTTTTCTCGCCCAGTAATCATATATTATTTCTGTGTGTCTGTGTCTTCTCCACAGTTCATTTGTGCAGTATAGACGGAGACAGTGAAAACCACCAGGCTCTGGACCTCAAGTTAGTGTTTCCCTCATAGTAACTTATAACATTATGGAGAAGGTAATCTATGATTCCCTGTGTTCATTACCACCTGAATGAATGACGCTGTCACATTCGCCCTCCCACTCGGTCTGTTCTTTTGTTCACCATAGACATCACTGCCAGTAAACTCACACACCCTTAAAACACATTGTTTAACAGGTGATATGTACCAGCTTTGTTGGTATGACATACCATATAATAGAGATTGTTGTTGCTATTTTTGTGTGTGTTTGTAGTCCAGATGAGAGGAGGTTCTGTGTGTTTTCCCTGACTGCATCCACAGATGGCAAAGAGGTCCTGGGAGGGTGAGTACACTTCACGTTTATGTTTTTCACGGCAGTGTGGAAATCAGGACTGAAATGTAAAACCAAGCAGCTGTTTTTTTTCTGATGGATGTTTGTTCCAAGTTGAATACGTTTTGTAGCTTGCGTTTTCAATTTGAAAAAGAGACCTATCTTTTAATATAAACGCATAGGTGTTCACTTAAGAGCTTGGGTGGACGAGTCTTTCTGGTTCTACACTATCGATAGCAAAGTAACGAACAAAGCTAAGCTGTTAGTTTAGCTGTTAACTGTGGCACTATCTTTGTGCCACATTGCCAAGAATGTTTGTATGACCATACTTTATGTTTTCTACGCCTATAATCAGATCGCTAGATAGACATGGTGCAGGCCTTTTCCACAAACAAATCATTTCAAGAAAGTGTTAGAGAAAGAGCACATGAATTACTTTTAACTGTGTCTCCTGTTTTTTCAGTGCAAACGACGGCTGCCTTTATGTTTTTGATCTTGAGCAGAATAAACGAACATTGAAGGTCAGTTTTGTTTGCGTTTTGCTTGCATTGCTGTATCATTGACTGTGTGTACTTGTTTCTGCTTGACAGCCACTTCAGCTTAACCTCATCCCATGGTCAGGCCTGCATGAGCTCACATGATATTTTACTCTGCACCCTGCCGTATGTAATGCAGTAGAAAAGAGTCCTGCTCTTTCTTTCACTCGGACTGTGGGGTTAAATCCACCTCCGTCCTACTCCCACAACCACACACTGTGAAGAAGTCAATCGCTGACCTCTGCCATCTGCTTCAACATGATGTGACACCTTCGATTACCTCTGTATTACAGTGTCTGCCATTTGCTCTGAATGATTTTGCCCATCTTTTCTTTAACATCCTTGTGTGTGTGTGGCTGGATTTAAAGGTCTGTTAACAAATCCCATGAAAAGACTAAAACCAAACTAACAAGTACTGTAACATATATCTATTCTATATTCTTCTGAGCCATAAAGCTCAGAAGTTTGTCACTCTGTTGCACTGGCTGCTTTCTTCCCATAAAAACAATTATTTCAGTCTTCTACAAACACTCTTAATGATGCTTTTTGTGTCTCCATCAGATCGATGCCCATGAGGATGATGTGAACACTGTCGCGTTCGCTGACGGCTCGTCCCAGCTGCTTTTTTCTGGCAGCGACGACGCACTGTGCAAGGTGTGGGACAGACGGACGCTGCGGGAGGACAGACCTCAGCCTGTCGGACAGCTGGCTGGACACAGAGACGGCATTACCTTCATCCACAGCAAGGTTTGAAAGATTTGACTGAAAGTGATTAATTACACGCCCAATTTAACCCCAGAGTAGTAATTTTAGTCCAGTACAGTGGCCTCAGCCTCAGATGCTCTGGTTTTAACTATCTGGTTCCTCCTCCTCCTCGTGTTGCGACTGTGCCAGGGTGATGCTCGCTATCTGATCAGCAACTCCAAGGACCAGTGCATCAAGCTCTGGGACATCAGGAAGTTCTCACCCAAAGAGGGCTTGGCAGCGTCCCGTCTGGCTGTAACTCATCAAAACTGGGATTACCGCTGGCAGCAGGTTCCTCAGAGAGGTGAGTTAGGAGGGAAGAGAGGTCATATGGAGGGATAATGGGAGAGGAGGTAAAGATGAAAGAACAAATAACCAAATTGACATCAGGTATATGATTACTGCATGAATTCTGCTTGGGAGTAGTCTTTATTTTTCTCTGTTTATCCATTTATTCCCTTTCAGCTCTGAAGAAACACAAGCTGACTGGCGACACATCAGTGATGACCTACCGGGGTCACGGCGTTCTCCACACCCTCATCCGCTGCCGCTTCTCACCAGAGTTCAGCACAGGGCAGAGGTTCATCTACTCTGGCTGTTCCACAGGGAAAATCATCAGTGAGTGTCACCACGTGCCTGTGTGCATGTGTGTCATTGTTACAGAGAGCTCACACATATGAGAAGCACCGAGTGCTGGAGGTGTCTTGTGCTGGAATATTTGATTGGCTGGTGCTCATGATGCAATGCAATGTCTGCGGTGTTCGTGCTTGTGCATCACAGCTCAATTATCCTACATTGATTTTAATGTGTGTTTGTGTGTGTGCAGTTTATGACGTACTGACAGGCTGCGTGGTCTCCAGACTGTCTGGCCATGATGCCTGCGTGAGGGACGTCAGCTGGCACCCGTACGAGGACAACATCATGAGCAGCTCTGTGAGTAATGTCAATACTCAGCTGGAGTCACATTCTCTCTCTCGCTCTCTCGCTCTCTCGCTCTCTCTCTCGCTCTCGCGCTCTCGCTCCGTTATTTCGAACTCCACCCCCCGAAACCCGTTGCAGTTCCTGTAAGTTAATGTAAGCGACTGTCACCATGGTTATTGCTCGTCCATAGAAATGACGAATTAAGACTCAGACTCATTAAAATATGCACTAATTCACTCTTTGCATGATTTATATTGTGAATATGGGTCACTATGTGTGTTTGTTTGTTTTTAAAGTGGATTCATCTATAAAAGCCCCTAAATCTGAGAATTCTGGAACAGTTTGTGCTGGCTTCATTTTATTTTGAAACCTCTTTGGTATTTTACACCAAACGGGCAGAAACAGAGACCTTCAATGGTGTTGTTACCCTCAATGCTTCGTAATCGGCTTCACTGGACTAACACTAGTGAATATACTGTAAACCAAAAAAGAAGATAGCTATTGCTTTTTTATGCTTTTTTTTCAATCTCTCTGCAGCTAAGCAACCAGTCGCAAATAGATAATCTGCTTCCTGTGCTTCCTGTATACAACGGCATTGTGTATATAGTGTATATGAGTGTGAAATGCATTACTTCTGGTCACTTCTGATAAAGAGCTCAAATGTTTGTTTTAGTTGAGGTAGTTTTAGACCTTTAAAAAGCTGTTTTAAAAAGAAAATGTGTGTGTGAGAGAGATTATTATATTTAACACTGGTTTAAGTTTCAGGTTTTATGTGGAAACTCCAAAATAATAGATTAAAAACGTTTTTAACTATGTTTTTAAGACAGGAAACATACAGTTTATCGCCCTGTCCTTCTCCTCTGTTTGTCCACAGTGGGACGGAGCGGTCCGAATGTGGGAGCACAGACAAACACATCCTTTTGACGAGGAGAGGAAGAGGGACAAAGACTGACGGCCAGAGAAAAGAGACGAGATGTCAGAGGAAGAGCAGTGCAAACAGAGGAAGACATTAAGCCCAGAAGGTCTGGGAGAGACTCAATATCTATTCAAATCAATGCTGGATATTAATGATCATAATTATAAACCCAGTTGTGCTCAGTTGAAAGACATTATAGCCTTGAGATCAGAGCACATGTAGACGGACAATGTTTTTTTTTTGTTTGTATCTTTTTCTTTTATTCAAAGGTTTTTATTTGGTCTGAAATTAACGAAAAAAAATTGCTGAAGCTACAAAAAAGCTCAGAACTACTTAATGTAATGGTATGCTAGTCCATATAAGAATCAATGTTGGACATGGCAGGGAGGATCTGCAGATGATTGTGTACAAATGTATAGTATTTTAATGATGTGTTGTGTTCAGGGAGTGTCTTTAGATTGTTGTTGGCGTGCTGATGTGAATTTCAGGGGCTGTCGTATTCACATTCAAAGATATACAAAAAAAAGAAAGAAAACAGCCCAGTGCTTTATTTGCCAAACACTAAAGCTGTTTTCGTGTAGATTTGTTGAGTTTCCGCCACTGACTTCCTGTTGCTCAGCTCTGTTTGCTGACCAGGTTTGTCCACACACTGTTAGTATAACTGTCCCGTCTCTCAATAATGTTCATGTGACGTCTCAGGTCTGAAGAAACTCCTGGCCTGAAGTAGACTTATCCTGCATCAGCACTCAACTCTGTAAATACAAGCCCTGAGCCAATAATAATAATTAAAAAAAGTTAATATTGTCAGTTGTTTAGTCACAAAGACAAAAGTAAAGAACTGCAGCAGGGTGAGGATCTGTTCATGCAATTTTCAGGTGCTTCTATCAAAGCCAGAATCTCTCTCAGATTATTTTACAGTTGCAATAAATTCTTTATTTACATATTCCACAAGGAAATGGTAATAAAAATCACTTTCAAGCTTTATCTGCAAAAAAAAAAATTGCCTCAGTTTCATAATTTGTACGGTGAAAGTAAACTTCTCATGGACATCACATGAGCTTCCTTTTTCTTCAAACTCCTAACAGACAGATCTGCTTTTATCAGGAGCAAATGGCACACAGCTGACACTTTTAGCTGCTGCGGGAACCAAAGCAAAGTCGCCTAAAGGTCGTTGTGATGACCAATGCAGTAAGTGCTCTAAAATTAGACTGAGATTCAGTGGCATGTCTGGATTCAATTACACTTATTGTTCCCGCTTAATACGGGTTTGCTTCCTACCAAAAAACCTCCTGATTGGATCATTAAAGTCTCAGGCACAGGGTTTTTCATTATCTGCAAAAGGAAAACAAGGTAGTTTGGTGTTTTAAAAAATAAATAAATGTGGAGTCATCAGTCATCAGAATGGCAAGTTACTATTATAGTGTTAAATTGGGATGCTACTTGAGATTAAAGTTAGATCTGCAGAGACAGAGTTCCGCATACATGTCCTCCAGCAGTGTTTTTCTGAGCATGAAGTTCATGCAAAGACTAAATTTATTCCATTTGAGAGCTTTAAGAGGCTCTGGCCTGAGGACTGGGGCATGCAAATAAAAGAAGTGAACATGCTGTGGATGAAATGCAGCTGTCTATGAAACCAAATGTAGACTGGCAGCAGTAAAACAAATGAATAAATCTGAGTATCCTAATGGGCTCCAGCAGCTGATGTGAAGAATGTAGGGAATAAAGGCGAGTCAGGGAGGGAGGGAGGGAGCTTACATGTTGGACTGGTGTCAGATTGTTGTTGAGAAGAATGGGGTCAGAGCAGCAGCAGCAGCAGCAGCAGCAGCAGCTTTAACCATGTCTCCACTTTTAGTCTGTGTTTGGGCAGAGGGAGGGGCTGCAGAGGGTAAAGGAGCAGATGGGTTGTATTTTTATAAAACATGTGCTCGTCCTGCATGTCTGACAGTGATAAAGAAGGAACGTCCCACACAGGAGCTGCTGTGACTTTCAGTCAAAAGACAGCCAGGCAGACTCAGGGACACCAAAAAAGAAATCTGTCAAAATCACCAGAGGTGTCCTTGAGAAGACAAGTGGACCAGAGGAACATGGAGCTGAAGACGGGAACGTCCTTGAATGGCCTCGCGCAGGCAGGCGTCACCTTGGAGAAGTTACACAACGTGGCGAGGGAGTTGACACTTCCAGGGAAGTTCATCCTCAGAGTCCTGGATGCTGCCCTGGAGTCTGGAACAAACCTGCTGGCCACAGTTTTGGGAAGTCAAGTGGTGAAAGGACATTTTCACCTCATGCTGTCTGTGCTGGTGCTGTTCGGGCCTGCACTCAGTCTCTGGGTGTCAAAGTTCAGCATCTTTGCCAACAGCCACCATTACCTGTACAGGTGAGAATCTGTGTCGACTTGTCTCTTTGGCTGTGAATGGGTGATCGTGCAGGTATTCTTTCATGGAGCCTTTAGAACACTAGATGTGAGACGTTGATACTAAACAGAGATGAGCAGGATTTTCAGGTATAAGTGTGTCACTCTTGAGTCCTCACAACACGAGGATACACTGTACAACATCACAACATGAATATAGTCAGTTTAGATCCTTAGGTCTGACAAGATCTGTCATTTTTTGTCATGTTGTTTTTGTTTATTTATTTTATCTAGAGTTGTTTCAGCTGTGTGTCATCTGTGAAATTGTGTTCTGCAATATTTCACCATATTTCTGCTATTTAGGGGGAGTTTATCAATGGTCACAGTGTAATCAATGCTTTACATTGTGGTGGATTCAATCCTAAGTAAAGTTGGGTGAAACTAAAACATTTCAGTTTTAATGTGTTACTATTTATTATTTATTACACATTAGATGTTGTTTTTTACAGGATGCATTGCAGCTGTATGTGATTTTTGTCACATATCGGGCAATCAAAACAAAAGTGTGCTTCATGCAAATCAATGTCATTTTAAAAGTCCAGTGTCGAATAGAATAAACTTTTTATATGACATTGAGCTATATCACCCTCTATGAACTGAAAAAATCAAATCAAACTCTAGCTCTGAGTAGGGCTTTTCATGTTTCCTGCAGCCTGAAGCCCTCTCCTATTATACTCTTAATGGGATAAAAGATTTTCACCTAGTTTCACTTTGCAACTTCACCCTTCAAGTATGGATTTTAAAGATTAAAGATACTTACTTTTAGCTCTTGTTTGTACCCAAATGTTGAAATACACTTATTGTAAGTCGCTTTGGATAAAAGCGTTTGCTAAATGACATGTAATGTAATGCAATGTAAAGATTTTAATGTGTAATATTTAAGAGTTTTTATTGGCAGAAATTGTATATACCACTTGCATAGGTGAGGTATAATCACAACTCATCTCTCCATCACAGGAAGTTCCTGAGATCCACCTGGGGTTGGACCTGGATCTTCACCGCTTCCTTCATCCTCCTCCTCTCCCTCTCAGCCCGACGCTCCCTCTCTCTTTCACTCCGCCACCTCTCACGGTTAGGGGTGGTGGGTTTGCTCTGGTTGGGGTGCCAGTGTCTCCTCACCCTGCTGGAGGACGCAACAGGGACCTGTTATGAACCCATGGCCCTCGCACAGGGTGACGCCCAGAGCTCCACGGGTGTACCGCTGCTGCTCCTCCACGAGGAGCAGACCAAGGCCTCCTGCCTCAGAGCCAACATGATGTGGAGGGGTTACGAAGTTTCGCAGGACGTCCTCATCCTCTGCTTGTGCTGTCTGCTGCTGGTGGAGGAACTGTCAGTCTTTGGCGCTCACATATCTAAAGCGAAGCTCCAGCAGGAATCACCGGGAGGCCCGTTGAGATTTATCTTCCTCCTGTGTGTAACTCTTCTTGCTGTGTGGATGCTCCTGCTGCTGTGTTTGCTCGCACACTTTCCAAAGTTCCCCTCCCAGCAGCTGGGGGGAGCTTTGGGCTACCTGGGGTGGAAAGGACTTTACCAGTGTTGGTACAGACTCACACCGAAATGGTGTTTTACTTGTTTGCCAGGAGACGAACTTGTATCCTCTGTGGATTCTGGCAAACCAAAGCACTAAACTCTGTGACCTAAGGACAGTGTGACCTTTAAAGCTCAGGATGTTTGAAAAAGTCTCCTCATTAGGTCAACTTGGTATATAAAAATAGATGTAATCTTCCAGTTCGGTTGTCTGGTTTAAAAAGTGAAGCCTCAAAAGTAGGTTTAGCCGCTGGAGGCGACGCTGCTGGTTTCAATGAATGCAAGTCTATGGGAAAAGGAGCCAACGTGATTTATAACATCAATGCTACTGAGGAGTAAATGGTCTCAATCACTACTTCCAGGTCTTCTTCAATAGAACAGGACATCAGACTATGAAGCAAAGCACATGTAGATTGACACCAGTGTGAGTGACAGCTGGTATCATCCAATAGGGAGCCTGGTTTACATGGCATCAGTCAAATTTTGACGCTACAAAAGGGCCGTTCAATTTGCAATCACTAGCACTAGACTACTTCCATTTTTTACACAAAGACTTATGTGTTTAAATATGTTCATGTAAAATCCTTTTCAGCCATAGAATGTATATTAAAATGGACTAAGTCTGCGTTTACAGTTTACAGTTTTTAAAGTGGAGCCCAAAGAGTAGCATATGAGCCAACAGTGGGCAAACTCTGCTGTTTGAGTTGCAGTCTGTAGAAAAATCATCCTACTTCTCACTTGATTTATAAATTCCAACGAGGAACAGGAGTTACGGGTCTCCTCCAATAGAACATGATGTCAGTTTTGTAAATGATGTTCCCATTTAGAGGAACATGCACATAAATAAAGCAAAGCACTTGTAATTTGACACCTGTGTGATTGACAGCTGGTATCATCCAATAGGTGCCCGGTTTCACGTGACATCTGTCGATATCTGGTTGTAAAAACTGACATGACAGAGGTCAAAAGGTTTGTTTTGCGACCAGAAGACTACGTCTATTTTTATACACAGTCTATGTTTACAACACGACATCAGTCTGGTAATACAAGGATAATATGGAAGTTATTTCATTTCATTACCTTCTTGGGAAAAATTCACTCAAGCAGGATTAACAGAATCATGTAGCTTTATTTTGTTATCTGAACCAAAACATGCATAATATGAGACGTTTTTGTGGATCCGGGTGGGTGTTTTGTTACTTGATGAGAGTGTCACACTAGACTCGCTGTATCCAGTCTGATGGCCTGTGTGTGTGGCAGTGAGCTGATATCAGCCTCAGTAGATGAGTGCTTTCCCGTCTCCTCTGGGCTTCTTAATCTTGTCATAGTTCTTGTTAATGATGTCAAACAGCACAGCCTGAGGGGGACAAAAAAAGAGAAAAGAAAAGGCAGAGACAGAGGGTGAATGAGGGACAGAGAAATAAAAGACAGCGGCTGCCAGATTCAGATGCCCCTGTATAATTGTGTGAAACAGCTCCTTTCATCATCACCTGCACTGCTGCGTTCATTAACAGCATCAAACACAGCAGGACAATATCCAGAGGATGGAGACAGACAGTGATTAATGTCCAGGAGACAGAGCGCGGATCAGTTTAACACAAGCACAGCAATTAGTTTAATTACCATCTCATTAAGGAGAAATAGATTCCATGTATCCACCTCTCCTGGCTGGAGTCAGCGGCTGGAGTCTTTTACAGTGTTGTAGTGTTGACAGTTTGGTAGAAAACGTGAATGATTTACACAGGGTAGATAAATGACTTTGGACACTATTTAAGTCAAATATAATTATGTTTTTGTCCATTTTCAGATGTTTCTCTGCACAAACTAGGGATCGTTCGCAAATCAAACACTCAATTTGAAACATTTCTGTTCGCAAATTGCAAAAGCTGTTATTGAGATCAGATTTATTCCCAATAAGATCGTTTGCTCCCTCATCATCCTCCTCTTCCTCACATATACTTCACACACTGGTTAAGTGAAATTAGATTAACATAGAGAGAGATACAGTGACTCACTTTAATAGTACTTACTTCACAGTTTAAAAACCATGGACTGAATACATCGTTAATACAACATTTTAGACAGAAACAGAAAAGACGCACAAATTGTTGGATTGAATGTACAGTGCGACTTTTTGACTTTGTTCATTCGTTTTGAAACCGTCCTTTTTCCCCCCCTCTTGTGTTGAGTTGTGTTCGAGTTTACTTTCTTTCGAGTTTAAAAGGAACGAAAAAGTTCCTCCCTTCATCCCACTCCCTTTCAAACATTGACTGGTTATGATATCATTTATTTAAAGAAATGTTACTGTTACTTTTTGTCATTTTGCTGCCTATATATTTTATTTTGTTATGTCATCATGTTGGAATAAATACTTAACTCTCTACTGTACGTCAATTAAAACAACACAGTGCATTCATGTTGGCAACAAAATCATATCTTTGAGATCCACCGCCCTGCATGTTTTAAAAGTTCCCGCTCCAACACACCTGATTCAAATTATCAGCTCGTTAACGAGCTCTGCAGAAGCCTGATAACGACCTATTTATTTGAATCAGGTGTGTTGGAGTAGGGAACTTTTAAAACATGGAGGGCAGTGGGTCCCAGGACCAGGGATGAGAAACACTGCTTTAGAGTCTTGTGAGTATTAATTATTAGTTTTGTTTATCATTCATTTATTTATTTATTTATTTATTCATCTACATATTTTATTTATCTAGAGTCCTGACAGTGAATAACACAGTGGGCGTGGCTTACGTATGTGTTGCGGATGTCGAGGACGATGAGGCGGAGCTCACAGTACTGATACTGGTCCAGCTCGTGGACCAGCTGCCTATAGTCTCCCTGCAACCACAAAACACACATCACAACTACTGAGTTTATGCCATAAAACATGTTTGCTGGTCAGGTCATAGTGAGGATACTGACCACGTGGGGTTGTTTGGAGGCTTTGGCCACAGCGTCACCTCTCTCACTATAGTATCTGAGAGAGAACAAAAACACAGGAGGAGTTTCTTGTTAGTCATTTTGAACAATCCTCAGTTTGATTAATGTTTGTTAAAATAACATCAGGATTTCTAGGTCCAATCAGGAACACACTGTACAGTTCTGGTTACAGAGTGAGTAACATAATGTGTAACTTTTACTGAACATGCTACAATGTTATCAGCTCAGTCGGGAATTCAACTTTCCTTGTGTAAAAAGGAGACAATTGTCTCTTTTCTCAAAAGTTGACGTTTCATCATCTTCCACAGATGCTAAAAGTCCCGTGGTTCTAGTAAGTAAGAGATTAAGACATAAAACCTTTTGGTTTTAAATGCACTTTCTCAAATAAAGTGTAGTTTAGCTCTCAAATCTGAAGCCGAGCCATCAAAGTACACAGATAACAAAAATCTTTTTTTGATGAACTGTATGAATGTTTGGTTTCAATTTAAGTTATCTGAACGTACTAAAATGGGATGAGTGGGTGTACTGATGGAACCTCAACACCACGTAAGATTAGTATTACACACATACTGTGGCTCCAACAGTCACTGCCAACACAATAGTGGCAGCACCCAAAGCTAAGATATTCCGGAGACACATCCTCCATCTTGATACAGAGTCACTGGTGTGTACACTGCAGGGTTGATAGAACTCGGCTCAGACGGTCATATACATAACCCCATTAGACAAAATGCTAGTGTTTATGTAGATGGGGGAGGACCGGAGCTTATAATTTAGGTAAGGGTAAGGTAAGGGGTTAGGAAATGCATGAAACAGGTTTGTGTGTGTGCTTTTACTTTGAAATCTGAGTTTGGAATCCCTCGACCTTGGTGCGCGTGTTGGTCAGCAGCTCAAACACTTTCTCCTGTTGGACAAAAGCAAAGCTATTAACAAACGACCTACTTCATTTGAACCTTAAGCCTTAAACATATCAACATTGAAGAGTAAGGAGAAAATTCAAATTATCAGCACTCGCTCACCTGCACAGCCACTCCAAAGTTGTTGCCATCTTCAATTTTAGGGATTTGGAGTTGCACCCACATTGACACCTTTAATGAAGAAAAAATAACTTGTTTTTCCTGTCACAACGGTTTCCCACATGTATCAAACTAATGTTGATATTTAGAAGACAAGCAGAACAAGAATGTGACTGACCGTGTTGAGCTTCTCCTTCAGTGTCTGGATCTGAGGCTTGACCTCCTGCAGGAGACTTTCCACCCGCTCATTGACACAGATGGGTCCACAGGAAGGCCCTGGAGGACAAATGATCACAAAAAAATTACTACATATATATAATAAAAATGTATATTAAAAAACAAATACTAATCTATGCTGCTCCATCAGCCTGTACACCTCCCTTTGAATTAAATATATTTAAATTTTAGACAGAATCAGAAAAGATACATGCACAAATTGATGGATTGAATGTACAGCGGGACTTTTTGACTTTGTTCATTCATTCATGCAACTGTCCTTTTTTCCCTCTTGTGTTGTTTTGTTTCTTTTAAGCTTTGATTTGATTTTTTTCTGAGTTTAAAAGCAACAAAATGTTTGTTCCTTATCCTCCTCCCTCTCAAACATTGACTGGTTATTATTTAATTCATTCATCATGTTGGAATAGATACTTAAAACAACACAATGCATACATGTTGGCAACAAAATCATATCTTTCGGATCCATTGCCCTGCATGTTTTACTTTCAAAACATGCAGGGCAGTGGATCCCAGGACCAGGGTTGAGAAACACTTGTGATTATTAATCACGCAAGCCTCCTACAAACCTAAACCATGAGAATATCCTTATTATAGTTTGTATTGTGCTGATGCCTTTTCCACCTGACCATAACTACCATTTCAGTAACTTAAAGCTCACAGTTTTCCTTTTATTAAAGAAAATGCCCCATAGGCTGGAAATAAAACATGGATACAAAAAAATCTCTTTAGGGAAAATTAGCCTATTTCCAACCTGGTTTATAATATCATTAAAATCTCTCGCTAGTTTCAGCTATTCTTCAACAGAACATGATGATCAATTTCGTAAATATGTTGCTACTAAAAGGAAAACAGATGATAAAGAGGCTTCAATCGCCACTATCGCCATCTTCCCACTCACCTGACTCCTCGTCTTCTTTATCGCTGTCCTTGTCCTTCTTTCCCTCCTTCGCCTCTTTCTGCAACAGAACAACAGGAGGAACCGGGTCAGGGATTTTACATTTTACGACAAGCGTTGTGTTGTGTGGCTAAATGAAGATGTCAGATTTTTCTAGGCTTTTCTTGCATAAGAGCGCTTTTCTATCACAAATACACATTTTCCTCTCAGTATAACCCCAAGCTCAGAGCAAATCATTTGGTGTTCAAGGCCTGCAGAACACATCACCATTTTACACGGAGCATTTGTGTAAGCACAAAGACTGAGATGTCAGTTCAAATTCCTTTTAAATAGCACTCAAAATAACAGGCTCCCTCACTGACCTTAGGAATTGCTCAGTGATTGTTTGTCATTGTAAAACATAATGGTTTTGTGCTGATATATTAGGATAACTTGCAGTAGAGGTTTTTAAAGTAGTGCTGCTGAAGAAATTCAAGTTATGACACATGTTATGTTTATATAATCTAGGACCTATGTTGATATATTGAGATTCCAGTTAAATGTGCTTTTAAAACCCCTTAGTGCTTCCTCAACAAGCACATTATCACCAGTTTATTATCATTATTTTCAGTTATTTCAGACTACAGTGAGACTAACCTCCTCTTTCTTTTTGCGCTTGGCCTCCTCTTTCACCGGGTCAGGGATCGGGATGTCCAGTGGTGCTTTCAGGGACGCCAGGTCATCACAACTGGAAAAGGTCTAACAGCAAACAGATGTTTCTAAATGCTCAGTCTGTTACATAGAGTAGACAACTTCAGTGTGCCACTTGTTTGGTTCACGATTTACACATTATTTTGATATGGACGGCAGATAAAACATATTGTAGCACCATAAGAGAAGGCCCAAGTGAAAAACCTATTTAGTAGCTGTGGGAAACAGAGACACAAGATTATAACAATATTTAAGTCACGATACGAGTTTTTACGATATTGCAAAATACTGAGTATTTGCAAAGTCATATATTGCGATATACTTACACAGCTCTACTGAGAGTGAGCATTTGGCACCATCTAGTGTACTGAAAGGGGAACTGATTTTTTTATGCTATGCCACAAAGGTTTTACATTTATTTGCAACATCAGTTTTTTTAATGTAACTGAAAGTATTCCAAAAATAACAGGAACTGAAAGAATGTTCTTTTTTTCTCAGTTGAGTCGTCTACACGATGCCAAGACACATGAGTTTGCTGCAAACGTGACAAAGATTAATACCTTCAGCATCATCTGCAGCTCTTCAATCTTGTGAGGGAAAAACTTTGAAACCAGCTCCTCTGCCTGGGTGAAAATTAAAAAGATTATTATACATGTCATTTGTCATTTTATTATTATCTGACACAAGTCACATCAACATGAAATGATTGATTCTATGAAAACTATATATTTCTCCAGGTCCACTGTGTAAGAATTGGTGACTTCTAAAGGAGAGACTGCAGATCATAAAAAACTGAGGACTCCTCTGCTCACCCCTCCCTTTCCCTAGTGTGTCAGGTCACTACGGTGGCCTTCAAGTGCAAGAAGGTGGCCTCCATTAAGCAAAGCCCTTTCTTAAGTACATATAAAAGGTTTAGTCTAAAGCTACAATAGCCGAACTATATTTAAACTAGAATTATTTGTACTGATAGTATATCATATTTATGCCAATAACCCTTCCTAAATGTTACACACTGGACCTTTAAGTGCTGCTCACTGACCTCTTTGGTGAGTCTCAGGGAGAAGTCATCCACCTGTAAACGGTAAATCATTTAATTTCCACCAGTTAGAAAACACAAATGTTAGAAAAGTGAAAACTGCTGCTGCTGATTTCTGTACCAAACACACCAACGGCTGCTCACCTGTTTCTTCGACTCGAGGCGAATATCCAGAGCAGCCATCTCGATAAACAGTAAGTAAAACTGAGAGAAAGTTTATAAACTCGCTGTGAAGTCAGCGGTGAGCAGGGATATCGAGGATCGTTTTTTATCGTCTTTATTTGACACAAACACACGACACGAAGAATTACTCAGCAATAAAAGCGAAAATGAAAGCACAGTTCCGTACTTTCCCGTCCAAAAAAATCTGTCGTGTTGCATTGTGGGATATGTAGTTTTATTTTCCATTTCCTATAACCAACACCCCTGATAATAAACACAACAGGCAGTCTCACATGAATATGAAAGTGTAGAGTCACAGTATTGTTTCATAAAATTGTGGATTTTAAAATTGTGCCTTTATTGTATAACATATACAGATTTTACAATGGGCATTTCACACATGTGACAATAATATTACATGAGCATATAGGTGACATTCAAATATAGATTATTAATATAATAATTTCGTTTATAAGCACATTTTAAACCATACAACACCACACAACAACACACCCATGATAAATAGATGGATGGGTCATATGAAACAGCTGACTGTTTCATCATTTCTGACTGTGTCCACCAGGTGCTGCTGTTGTTGCAGTTGAGGCAAAGCAAACTGCCCTGTGTCAAATTACAGGATTATGATAGAGTATACTTATGTTGCGTGTGTGCACTTAATCTTCATATCATGTTTATATGACACTATGTATCAACCAGAGCATCTTGATCTTTTTTAAGACTGTGTCAGGTCAGTGCACACAAAAACACAACCTCCAGCAGCAGCAGCAGCAGCAACACCAAACGCTTGCTGTGTTAAAACCTGCTGTCCGCATTACTTCAGAGTTTTCCCAGCCTCTGAAACAGAGATATTTTGAAATGCTGCTAAAATGGACTAAGACTTAAACTTCTGCCCATCAAGACTAAGACCCTTTACTCTTGATGGGCAGAAACCGAGATTGAAATGATGACACAGTCACTAACATTGCAGTCACCCATGCTTTCCCCACAGAGAGCTTCAGTTGTGAATTCACTCCTTCATCTTTAAATTACTTTGGGTATTGCCAAATTCTCATCCCTCTCCCATCTTCAGCAAGAGTAAGGAGACAAATTGTGTGCAAGCAGTCTGGCTGTGAGTGGTTCAAGGGAAGTCCTCTGCCGTTGCAATGATCAGGCACAGTCCAACTCACTGAATCACTGAATTACTGCTTCTTTCAAATATGATCTTTGGAATTTGTTGTGCTTTATTGTTTGTTATTTTAAAGTAATATGCAACTCTTGTTACTGTTGTTACTACATAAACCTTACGGTGGATCAGCGGTAGAGCAAGTCGTCTTTCAAATTGAAGGACCAGCTCCAGCTAGTCTACATGCCAATGTGTCCTTGGGCAAGACACATTAACCCCACGTTGCTCCTGACGGCTGTGTCAGCAGCGTGTGAATAGGTGTGAAAGATGTGTGATAGAAAATATGAACGTGTGAATGAATGGGTGAAAATCTGTATTGTAAAGCAGCTTTGAGTGGTCATCAACAACAAGAAAAGCACTACATAAACACAGACCATTTAATCACCTTCTTATCAGTTACAGCTCATCTACAAGCAGTGAGCGCAGAGTAGTAAGAGGCCCATGTGGTCGACATTAAAAAAAATGTTTTAGAATGAAGCTGAAGTGTGCGTGCGTGTGTGTGTGTGTGTGTATGTGCATTTATTAGAAATTTCATGGACCAACCACTCAAACATGCAGTGACAGTGATGTTGTCTGATTTTCCATAGCACCACCACTAATAAAAACCTGCCAATGGACCTTGTTCAGAATTTATTGCAATGTGGAGGTGCATGTTTACAACAATAAAAGCTCTTTTTACTCTCATTATCAGTGTCTATGGAATCAGGGAAGATAATCCAGATCATCCAGACGCCCAGAATATGAACAAACCCGTGTAGGTGAACTAAGGTAAGAGAAGAGTATTTTTTTCAAGCTTTGTCTAAGGGGACGCCCACAGTCAGAGTTTGAAGACCTCCACTTTAGCTGATTATTGATCACTGTAGGTCCAAAGAGGCATCTCCCCTTTGGCCCAGTACATCATAGCCCTAAAGGAGAGACTGCAGATCATAAAAAACTGAGGACTCCTCTGCTCACCCCTCCCTTTCCCTAGTGTGTCAGGTCACTACGGTGGCCTTCAAGTGCAAGAAGGTGGCCTCCATTAAGCAAAGCCCTTTCTTAAGTACATATAAAAGGTTTAGTCTAAAGCTACAATAGCCGAACTATATTTAAACTAGAATTATTTGTACTGATAGTATATCATATTTATGCCAATAACCCTTCCTAAATGTTACACACTGGACCTTTAAGTGCTGCTCACTGACCTCTTTGGTGAGTCTCAGGGAGAAGTCATCCACCTGTAAACGGTAAATCATTTAATTTCCACCAGTTAGAAAACACAAATGTTAGAAAAGTGAAAACTGCTGCTGCTGATTTCTGTACCAAACACACCAACGGCTGCTCACCTGTTTCTTCGACTCGAGGCGAATATCCAGAGCAGCCATCTCGATAAACAGTAAGTAAAACTGAGAGAAAGTTTATAAACTCGCTGTGAAGTCAGCGGTGAGCAGGGATATCGAGGATCGTTTTTTATCGTCTTTATTTGACACCGACACACGACACGAAGAATTACTCAGCAATAAAAGCGAAAATGAAAGCACAGTTCCGTACTTTCCCGTCCAAAAAAATCTGTCGTGTTGCATTGTGGGATATGTAGTTTTATTTTCCATTTCCTATAACCAACACCCCTGATAATAAACACAACAGGCAGTCTCACATGAATATGAAAGTGTAGAGTCACAGTATTGTTTCATAAAATTGTGGATTTTAAAATTGTGCCTTTATTGTATAACATATACAGATTTTACAATGGGCATTTCACACATGTGACAATAATATTACATGAGCATATAGGTGACATTCAAATATAGATTATTAATATAATAATTTCGTTTATAAGCACATTTTAAACCATACAACACCACACAACAACACACCCATGATAAATAGATGGATGGGTCATATGGTGTTGCACGTCTGAAATCACACAATCACCCCTTCGATCAGATCTGTGTGGACAGAGCCAGTCTGACACATGCAGGCAAGAGCAGAAAACAAATACAGGATCCTGAAAGAGGTCAGAGCCACTGAGTGTAAACAAAGTCTTGATCATGTCACTGTTACAGCCTATCATTATACCAACATACTCTGTGTTACACCACAGTGAGTCGTCAACCTCTTGTTTATCACATCCGGGAGTGAAAAGACCCCTCATACATTGACTTAATTAATGTGTATGGATCATCTTTAACAGTTTTTTTTGGATTAAATTCTAAAGTCTGCCATATATCTATCTATCTATATATCTATCTAAATATGGTGTTTACACTGGTCGATACATGGTTGAACTTAAGGGGGCAAAGGCCATGTTTACAATGCGTACACCATTAGTTATAAATTCAGGAACTTGACTGTGTGGTGTGAGTGAATAAAACTGTAACTGCAGTGTTATTCTGCTCAGGTAGACAGTTGAGAAACCCTGAGGGCAAAGGTGACGTGTGTGACGAGCGAGTTGTGCAGGCTGATGTGGAGTGAGGTGGAGAGATTTGAGAACGTGCCAGTGGTTCATCGCAACACTTCCTATAACATACTGTCGATATTAACTGAAAAGAAAGAAAGTACAATATGTGTTATTGTGCTGTGCTGGAACATAAGTTCCATTTTAACCTTAATTTAACTGAGGAAAATCCCCAAGAAAGGTAGCAGCACACCACATTACTGCATTCCTTTATAGAAACCTATTTGGTTATTAACTTGAGTCTAATGCTGTTACTTTTGTAACTGTAAGAGTTACAGTTGTGGTTACACATGCATATGCTGTGGTCATAAAACTCAAATGAGGTTGACTTCATAATAATGTTAGTACAAAAAAAACGATTGATGTTGCCATTTTGACTCCATATATATATATATATACATATATATATGTCCATATATTTAATTGTCCAAAAACAAGCTTTCCCAATATTCCTCATTGAGACTTAAATGACTGCAGAAAGACATTGTCTATCATTATTTTTTACTGATCATGTAAGAACATGTGTTGCAATGCATGTCACTGTCTGATTCTCTAACATGCATGGTACATTTGTACTATAGAAATCACAAATGATTTATGTAAATCTAAAATGTCAAAGACTTTGAAGATTTAAATTTCATTTACCACTTTGGTGTTTTTATTCATGAACAGTTAATCAATGAAGCCTAAGATTATTCAGTAAGTTACAGGGAACCTGTGGATGAGTGATCAGCCATTTTGACCTTTAAATGAAAATATGATCCCTTTAAAGTCACAGCTGTGTACACTATAAGTCAAATGACGGAATACAGTTAAATGATTAATTTTGTTTCGCTGCCTCTCTGCTGCATGTCTCAATGACACCTGAATGTGTGTTTGGTTGACTGCTGACTCTGCAGGGCCTATCAGAGACCACGAGGCAGGAGAGTTTTGGAGTTTAACCGCACATGTTGGACTATTGAATCTCTCTTTATCGCCTACTGTATCTACTGTACAATCTTATGTCCAACCCACACGTCTTTACTTATCCACCATGTCACAGCTTGTGTGAGTGTGTGTGTGCATGCATGCATGTGTGAGACCTTTATCCCCAGAATGAAACATTAACAGGAAATTTGACTTTTAAATTCACGATACAGGGACTGTTGTATTTTACAACTTGAAGTTCAGCTGACTCAGATCTGAAATCCTAAAACTTTCACTCATACAACAACAGGCTTATCAGTGTTGTAAAAGTGATTGTTACAAACTATGCTCCTGTAGGAAGGAATATATAAATCAGTGGGAAAGCACTGCAGCCTCCAATGGCCAAACAATAACCAACTTTTGTCAACCTAATCATTGATTATATAAGTGAAATTATTCACCACTTATATACTGATTGATTAGTAATCAATCTGTATATAAGTGGTGAATAATTTCAGCTCACTCTCATTTACTAAAGCTAAAAAGCCAATTTATATACTCTCTAACTTGAAACCAGTTGGTTTTATCCTCTCGTTCATTTTCTTGGGATGTATTATTTCAGAAACTATGGAAAAGTCAGGCAAAAACACTGGTGAAGGGAAGGATGAAAGCATGTGAAATGATACATGACACAAATAAACTTTCAGTATAAGCAAAGATTAAACATGGAGCCCTTTTAGGCCCATTTTCTTTCTGCACACAGAAATTACAGGGTCAAACCAACAGAATGTGTAAACAACATTCAATGTGTTTTGTCTTGAGGAGAACTGCTCAGCAGTGTAATATGTATAATAACGGTGATGAGAGACTCTTGAAGTCACATACATATAATAACCCTGATGATATCAACGTGGTCATCTTTGAAACTTCAAGTTGGTTTAATTGAATTATTTTAGAATTGTTTTAATTCATTAAATGGAAGTAAATGTACGTGTGTGTGTGTGTGTGTGTGTGTGTGGAGTTTCTTCTCTCAAGATCCACAAAGACAATAAAACAACTAAGTAAATAAAACAAATAGCAACAATCCGTGAACCCATATAGAAATGTAATACAGAATGTGTGTATGGGTAAGTATACAAACAATCAAAAAAAAAAAAAAAAGACTTTAAAATGACTTTAAGAGTCACTGAATATAAGTCTATAATGTGACTTGGTAAATACGTTTGTAGGCCTTAGACTACATGTTCATGATATAATTTAACTGTTGTGCAGTTAGCATTATATTCAATTCTAAGTGGTGTTAAGAAAGATTTGAGTAATAAAATGATGTGGTGAAACCCGAAAAAAGAAACAAGCTTATTCCCCATTTCATAAAATGTAAAAGACAAGTGTTGTTATTATTGAGTATGGGTATCTAACCGAATGAACCAACTAATAAAACCGTTACAAAACAAAATGTCCCCCATTTACAGTACGTAACAGCATCACTGTGTTTGAGTTGTTTAAAGTTAGCTATAGCACAGTAGTAGCCCTAAACTAATGTTTTTTTCCAGTTATACAAAACACCAGTTTTTTTCCAGTTATACAAAAACCCAAAACTTCAGGCTAAACTTGGATAAATGTGCTAAACACTAGAAACAGAAGGAGTCTTCGTGTGTGTCTTTTCCAGCTGTGTGTGTGTGTGTGTAGTGGGGGTGGCTTCATGCTTAGTGTTCCTGGGCCGTTTCCGTGTCTTGGCTCGCGTTTCCGGGTTTCAGCCTCCTCTTCAGCGGTAAAAGCCGGTACAACTTGCATCAGCCGCTCTGTCTGTCGGTGAACCAGTGCAACAGCAACAGCAGCAGCAGCAGCAGTAGGAGCATGGGCAGAGGCAGAGCAGCAGCAGCAGCAGAGTTCAGGACTTAGATACACACACACAGAGTAGAGCAGTAAACAGCTGTGGACTGTGTGCTCAGCAGCATCCAGGTGTTTCAGTGTGAACAAAGTACAAGGTCCTCGCACACAAACACACGCACACACACAGTGCTGCTGCAGCAGCTCTCTCTCCACTTCAGCCCTTTCACATCACCCACATGTGCCTCTTTTCCTTACACTTCCCTTTTTTATCCTAAGCTGCTTTGGTTTTTGCACTCAACATGTCGTGTCTTTTACTGGGAGTCATACGGAGGTGAGTCGCTTTTAAATTATTGAAATCATTGTCTTGGCTTTGTAACTAAGCGTACTAACCAATCTATAGGTAAATGAATGTGTTTTGGGACAGAAATGTTCAAGTTAGCTGCTCACTTGTCACTGGTATAGTGTGGAGAGTGTGTTTTCCAAACTTCCCATTCACACACACACACACACTTACTGTATGTATGAACTGAAGAGGAGGCTGTTTTTTCCCCACACTGGGTTGGACACAATTAAGTCAAAACAAGATTGAGTGACTTGTTGTTACTATCCTGCATTTATTTGATATGCTTTTATTTTGAAAAAACAACAACAACAACAAAACATACTAAAACTACATTTGGACGAATTGTATTCACATTAAACACCAGGTCAGTGTGTTACATCAGTATGGATGTAAGTAATGGAGTGTTTTCTCCCCCTCGCCCCTCTCCTGAAACAGGCTCCAGAGAGTGAGCAGCTCATGCTTTCTCCCCCCTCTCTCCATATGTGTGTGTGTTTTATTTTCTCATTAATGTGTAAGACAATGACTAAAACTATGGTGGGACCTCTGAGTTACTGCTGTGTTTTTTGATTGAGAATTTAGTGAATGGGATTCATTGCTCCACCCCTGTGCGTCCAAATGTACACCATGTACGATTTTTGTCCCTCTTTATTGGCTCAATATAAAAAAAAAGTATGCAGCATTTTGAGCACGTTCCAAGTGTTGCAGCTCCCATATGTAAACTCTGCCCTCAAGGATGTATCAGGGAGTTGTGGGTGTGTCTGTCTGTGGAGTTTGGGGATTGGCTTGCAGCTTTGGAGGTGGGTTTTGAACTTCAAACCTGTTTAACTGGAGGAAGGTCCACTGAGAGACATGCAAATGGTTACCATAACACACAGTTCTTGTAATTCCTCACCTCGTCTTTGGAATCTTGTGTGTGATCTTGTGAATCGTCTTTTAGGATTAGAAAATTAAGGCTGTGGCGATATGCTTTGTCACAATACCGGGGTGCCAATTTGATTTGTGGCATTACGGTAGTATCAATAACTGTTGATTATTGGTGCACGTCAGTTACATTAAGCTGCCCTGATGATAATAAAATGAATGCAATCAGGTACAATTGCCTTCTTGGTGTTCACTGAGCTGAAAATCTTTTTAAAACCCCGGATTGCAGCTAACACCGATAATCCAGACTCACATATGTTGTTGTTCTGCAGTAAATTGGCAACTGCAACTCAAGTTTGTTGAAATATCACAATTCTGGGAGAGAAAACACTTTTTCTTTTTTTAAGTTGCAGCAGAAGTCTCAGTGAGCCCTTGCTCAATTTGTTAAAGGGGACATATTATGCAAAATCAACTTTTTAACCATTTTAATACTGATATTTGGGACTTTCGTGGTTCCGCTTAGTGTAAGTATAGGCGATAAAACGCTCGATGTTGAATTCCCTGCGCTTATGACGTCAGCATGCGCATTTCACCGCGAATGTTACCGCCCCACCAGTACGTTTACTTCGCAAGCTCCACCTTAGCTCCACCTTGTCCCTGCGAGAGAAGCATGCGTTAGCTCATCACTTAACGGGGGATGGGGTGAGGAATGGGGAGGCAGGGACAAAGGCATGAGGGTACGAATGACTGTGGGGGGGGGATAGGTTCACAGGTCATTGTACTAGCTCAGAAACTTCTGAAAGACAGACCAGAGGGGTAACTGCCCCACCCTGCTGCTCCTCCTCCCCTTCTCCTCAGTTTAACAGTTTGTGCATGCATTCCCAATAATCCCAATCACACTGGAGATAATGTTCAGCACCATTCAGCTGGTTATAGTCATGAGTGGTATGACATGGAGGGCGGGGACATTGATTTAGTACGAAAGAGACTAAAGCGCCATGGAGCATATTTCAGAAGACTGATCCATCCTGTATCAACATTCAGACAAAAACGCCCCTTCTGTGTTTTATTTTCATCGTGTGTGTGTGTGTGTGGGGGGGGGGTAAAGGTCAGTCTGGAGTGACTGTAATACAGTAACTTTACTGTTGTTTTTGTTCAAATAATCAGCACTGAAGAGTGTTGGGGTGCAGAGACTCACAGTCCCCTCGAGCACCATCACATGATTGTGGTTCAGAGCATCAATGCTGGATGCAGAATTCCCTGTATGATATGGTAGAAGTGCAGATATTGTGATTGCGATATGATTCATAGCTCGATTTTAGTCAGACTAACGTGTTTACATGACATTAAGAAAATTATTGTCTTAGTCTGACTAAAAATGCATGTAAAAGCACTGAGTGTCTCAACATACATAATCTTAAAGCTGCAAGTCTGAGAGCGTCTTAGTCCTTAGTCCGCAGTGTATTAAAATACACATTTCATGGCATTTTTTTTTACAAGAACTCTAAATTGTTCCTTTCAAAATGAGGTCCAGACAGAGATGTGATGAAATCTGTCTGCTCACACATCAATGGTTAATCAGCCGGTGGAGCAGAGTTTGGACCTCGAGTCTTGCTGAGCACTTTACCCTCTCACTGTCACATGTTATCTTCTTTCCATACATGAGTAGAAGAGAGTGCGTGTATGATACAGACACAGCCAGTGTGAGTGACTTCAGTTGACAGGGGCGTCTGTTTTCATTCTTTCAAGCAATGAAATGCAATTGTTCTTCTTTTATCATCACCACTTAGAATGAAATCTGAAATCTGATGAACATGTTAACAATTTTTAGAAATAATTTCCTATAATCTCTTAGACCTTTCTATTTTTCTTAAACCCACAGAGACATCACATATGTCACATATCGGACCCAATATACATTTTTTAACATAAATAAACATAGTTTTTTGATTAAACAAACAAACAAAAGGAGAAGGCAAATGTAAAACACAAACAGAAAATACTTTGACTTCTGAGGAGCAGAATAGAAAAACCCACAAACTTGAGACACAGGTGAATCACATTAGGGCAAGGCAGGCAATCAGGAGCGGAGACAGGACAGTAAGTGAAAATACTGCAAAATAAAACAGGAAAACAGGTCCGTAAAGTTAAAAGAAAAGCACCTCGGGGGTTATGACAGGGAGCTGTGTCAGATACCTAGCAGGTCATTTTTCGACTAATGCCTTGTAAAGTTAAACTGTCTAGTTTACGGGGGCATTAAAAGCCTCATCATGGAAGTTTCAGTGGCAGTTTCCACTGATAAAATATGGCTGCAAAACATGATTATTAATAATCAGATAACCGTTGACCGGTTGACCGGTGAAGGGTCATGAGCAGAAAACAACAAACACATTCACATCAATTATACATATTGTGTCTGAAAGTGTGTACAGGTGTATTGAAGTTTGGTTACATACATTTTTAAAGAAATTAAATTACCATTATTGCCATTCAATTGTTGCCCGCAGAGTGACACGTTTATAATACATAAAACTGAATATGTACATACACATTTCAAGGGGTCACATGAGATCATCCACACAGAGCACCGAGATAAACAAAAGAACAAAGCACCACTGACATACTCACTCACTGGTTTTTCCATTGTCAGAACACGAGAGACGCACGCACACAGAGGTGTGTGTTAACAGTGTCCATAGCAGCACTCCATTCAGTAGCTTGTGTTTGTGAACATCATGCTGCTTACAAACAATACACGGCCTCCTCTCTGCCTCTGTGAATGTGGAAATGTCTCATTCAGTGTCACAAGTTACAGTAACAACTTAACAAGTTAATAATTACCTAATAGCACTTATTTGCATTATTACATAATAGATGTGGGTATGTTGTAAGTGAATGCTGATCATGTTCTATCAATTAGTCAATGAGTCAATCAGTTAGTTGTTTGGCATATAGAATGTCAGAAAATGTTGAAAAATATTGATTGGCGTCTTCCAGATAAACATTCGAGTAGTCATTCGATAATGACTACTATATATTATTTATGTATATAACGTCATTTTTACTGGTCTATCACAACATGTCACATCATCGCCCCTGCATTAAGATACGTATTGTATCACCATATTCCTGTCAATACACGGCCCTAAAGATTCCCGTTCTCTTTCTTTGTTTTCTGCAGGAAAGGTGGCGTCGGGGCAAATGTCAAGGTTCGGGCCCTGTCCTCGCTGTCCTCGCTGCCCTCTGCAGTGGCCGAGTTTGTGAAGGGAGCGGTGGACGAGTGTAAGCCCTCTGGCGTCCATGTGGTCACGGGGACAGCAGAGGAAACAGCCAACATCCTGGCAGGTCTGGAGAGGGATGGGATGGTCAAGAAGCTTCCTAAATATGAAAACTGGTAAGAGGCTTTTTGGCCATGCATCATAAACAATAAACCGTAACCACAGAAAATGAAGTCACACATGTTTTGACAGATCAGGACAAAAATAACTGTAAATTACAGTCGTTATTTATTTTATTTTGAACATTTTACAGTAGCAATGTGGTAACAATAAGACAATAGTAGCATTTTCACACATTACATGGGTGATGTCCTACAATTAGTCTCATTACCAAGTTATTACCTGCATATTACTTTGCAAATAAAAGTATTTTTATTATATTATCTCGTATTAAAAAGCTATTATCAAGTGGGAAATTGTTGTAGAAATGAGATTTTATTACCATAATATTACTTCCCTATTAGAAATCTATTACACACCTAATACCATGTACTGTAATGAAAAGTGTTACCTTTTTTTTTTTTAACTGAACTACACAATGTTAATTCAGTCCATTGTTAACCTCCCATAACTGAAATACATTAACATTTTACATTAGTTCTCACTTTTGAGTTCACTTTTAGTTATACTTTCCTGCCCTTAACTTGAAAAAACCCAATTAGTATTTCCAATGTTTTTAGTGTCTAGAAATTGTAAGGTGCAGGACCCAATATGTAAACTCGTCAAATACAGTGATGAACAGATTTTGTATTCATGTTGAATTCTCTTGCGTGACTTTCTTTTTACTTTGTCAGTTGGTTGGCACGTACAGACCCTAAGGACGTGGCTCGGGTGGAGAGCAAGACTGTCATTGTGACCAAGAACCAAAGGGACACCATCCCCATCCCCGCTGACGGCGTGAAGAGCCAGTTAGGCAGCTGGATGAGCGAGTCAGACTGGCAGAATGCCAGAAAGGAGCGTTTTCCTGGCTGCATGGCAGGTATGTTGTCGGACGATGATAAACATCCTCTCCCTTGTTGTCATAGGATGTCCGTCTTCAACTTTCCTCTACACACTGTCTTTAAATTTAGGTTTTCAAACTAAACGAAAACCACCTATTTACAAAAAAAAAAAAATGTGTCAAAAAATATTAGTAACTTAATATCAAGTAAAAAAACAGTTTTATCCTCTCAACGCTCCTGGTATTGGGTGTGGTGTCATCAGGTGTGTCTGGTATTCACCAGTTCTTCCCCTTCATTTCTTTTGTGTCTCGGCTAGATATTTATATATCCATAATGTATGCAGCTATAGAAATAACTAAAATAAATAAAAAATGTTGTATCTGTAACTGTATCGCAGCGGAGCTGCTTTTGTATTTTATGTTTCATTTGGCAAAGAAATGGCCGTGACTTCTCCAAAGTGCTGCAGTATATTACAATAATCTACAACACGGCAACAATACAGCTCATATTCTCGAGTTGATTTATATGCTCCTCTTTTATCCCTGCAGGTCGGACCATGTTCGTGATTCCCTTCAGTATGGGTCCCGTAGGCTCCAATCTAAGTAAATATGGTGTCCAGGTACTGACTGCTCATCTTACCACTTATATGGAAGCTTATTAACACATAAGACCAACATGTTGATCAGTGTGACTGACATTTATTTATCCATCAAGGTGACGGACTCGCCGTACGTGGTGGCCAGTATGGGGATCATGACACGTATGGGAACACCGGTCCTCAACAAACTGGCCGAGGGAGTGGACTTTGTCCGCTGTCAGCACTCTCTCGGGCGACCTCTTCCCCTAAAAGGTGAATGATTTCAAAAGCTGAAAACAAGTTGTATTGCTTCATAAAAGAGGATGTTACACATACTTACTCTTAATTTTCTTGCAGCCCCTTTGGTCAACTCCTGGCCCTGTAACCCAGAAAAGGTGCTGGTATCTCACCTGCCCGACACCAGGCAGATTCTGTCCTTTGGTAGTGGATACGGAGGAAACTCTCTGCTGGGGAAGAAGTGTTTTGCCCTCCGCATCGCCTCCAGCATCGCAAGGGATGAGGGTTGGCTGGCAGAGCACATGCTGGTGAGAATGAAGGATGTCCTGTTAAATTAAAACTCAGAACTCTATGTGTGTTCACTGAAATGTCAACATATGGTGCAAAACATTGGCCGTAACATTTTGTCTCTATCATTTATGTCTCGAACACCGAGTGGAAAAATTAAATTTGACACCAGCCACAGCATTGATCACAATTATACATAACTGAAAATAAATTAATCACCTTTGCTGTTTTTAGAATGATTTTAAAACGTTTATACGCTGTTATAACTAACTGGTTCTTTCTGAAGTTATTTATTAAAGGTTCAGTGTGTCAAATATAGGGGAAAGTATTTTCATCTGGAAAATATTGAAGATAAACTATAGGTTCTTTATATACATGTAAACATTAACTTCATTCCCCTGGTGAAAAGAACAGTGTTAACAATTATCTTGAAAAAGAAATTGCAGAATTTCTTGGTTTTTTTTTTCTTGTCGGTGAGGCTCCTTCTGTTTTTAATTGACAGAAAGGTTGAGTTAAAAAAAAGAATGATTTGTCCTCTTTATTACAATTGTTATTCACCACTTGCTCTCCTCCTCAGATCCTGGGTATCACCAACCCTCAGGGAGTGAAGCGTTACATAGCAGCAGCTTTCCCCAGCGCCTGTGGTAAAACCAACTTGGCAATGATGAAACCGTCTTTACCCGGCTGGAAGGTTGAGTGTGTGGGAGACGACATCGCATGGATGAAGTTTGACAGCCAAGGTGAGACTCATTGAGTTACTCACACGGCGGGGTAGTGGTTAGCGCTGTTGCCTTGCAGCAAAAATACCCGGGTTTGTGACCCAGTTAGAACAAGGTCATGGACTCATGTTCTCCCTGTGTGTACTGGTCCAAAGACATACATGTGGAGGATGAAGCATTAACATAACTCTCATCACGCGTCTGACTCTGCAGGGAAACTGAGGGCCATCAACCCAGAGAACGGTTTCTTCGGTGTAGCTCCAGGCACCTCAGACAAGACCAATCCCTTCGCCATGGCCACCATAGCCAAAAACACTGTGTTCACCAATGTTGGTGAAACCAGTGATGGAGGAGTGTGGTGGGAAGGACTGGACCCTCCTGCAGGTGTCACATTCACAGACTGGCACGGCAAATCCTGGAAGCCAGGTAATATTTCTATAAGGTCATTAAACTTTATGTTTGATTGTTGGTTCAATTAAAGTGAACCGTCCTGGTGTAAATGTCATGTAGTGACCTGATCTGTCGCAGTTTGGACGTATACTGCAGATTGACTTCACCAAATTACTGTGACACTAAATATCATCAGCTACTTAGATTCAAATCTTTTTTCTTGTTTGTAAACAGGAAGCTCGACTCCCTGTGCACACGCCAACTCCCGCTTCTGTACTCCGGCCGCTCAGTGTCCTATCATTGACCCACAGTGGGAGAGCGAGGAGGGCGTTCCCATCGACGCTATCATCTTCGGAGGCAGGAGGCCAGAAGGTTAGCGTCACGTGTTTCAGTGTATTTAAGTAAGGGGAGGGACAAGGGAAAGTGACAAGTAGCTGTTCATTGATCAACTGTTGGTGTTTTCAGGAGTCCCTCTGGTCTACGAGACCTTCAACTGGCAGCATGGAGTTTTTGTTGGGGCTGCAATGAGGTCTGAGGCCACTGCAGCTGCTGAGCATAAAGGTACAGACTCACACAGGTTTCCTACAGTCGAACGTCCCTGTTAATTAATCATTACTGATCTACACCACTGTAGCGTGTGTTTTTAACATTGACTGTCTCTTTAAGGTGATGTAATTGGATGATGAGGAACTTGATGGTCCCTTTGCACTGCAGCCATTTTGACAGGTTTCAGCAGGAAACACACATGTGTGATCACATTAACGTCAACCTCTTTCAGTTTAAGTAATTTAGGATGTGAAGCTAATTGGAACACCTGTGCTTTTCTACCTTTGTCCAGTCAAAATGGCTGCTGTGCAAACAGGCTCATTATCACTGCTATTAAAGTCTTAATCAGACTTACAAAGCATTCTTGTTTTTCTTCAGGCAAGACAATCATGCATGACCCCTTCGCCATGCGACCGTTCTTCGGCTACAACTTTGGCGACTACCTCGCTCACTGGCTGAGCATGCAGAGCCGAAAGGCGCCCACTCAGCTGCCCAAGATCTTCCACGTCAACTGGTTCAGAAAGGACCCGAGCAGCGGCGCCTTCCTCTGGCCGGGCTTTGGCGAAAACTCCCGTGTCCTGGAGTGGGTGTTCAGGCGCTGCAGCCGGGAGAGGGAGGATGAAGCTGCCAGGAAGAGTATTATCGGTTGGCTGCCAGAAGATGGTGCCATCAACACTGAAGGCCTGGGCAGCGGTGTGGATATGGGTGCGTTGTTCGATGTGCCCAAAGCTTTCTGGCAGAAGGAGACCAAAGAGTTGAGAGCCTACTTCACTCAGCAAGTCGGAGCTGATCTGCCCCCGCAGGTGGAGGCTGAGCTGAAGGCTCTGGAGGACAGAGTGCACAAGTAAATCCATTGTGACAACACAAACAAGGCGGTCGTTCCCCGTGAGGCAGGATCACATCATTACGGTGCAATCGGAGTCGCTGCCTGGGTTTACAAACAGAGAATGAAGATCTGGTTAGTTAGGTTAATCCAGTTTCTATGATGCATAAAAAGATAAAAAAAAGTTTGGTTGACGTGTTTGGCTGAGACCTTGCCGTGGCGCAGAAACATCCCATGTGTCTCTCAGCAGAGGGCATGAAAGGATGTGCCAAAAAAAATAATTTACATGAGTAATACTTGTTACTGGCAGACTGATGAGATTATCTGAACAAAGGGTTTGTTTACGGGTTCTCTTTGGAAAAAAAAGAAAAACGACGAGTATTAGAATTTCTCTGCAAATGAAAACCCAGTCAGTGATTATTTTTTATCAGATAAGAATGAAATGACAGAGGTGGAATTGAGGGAGACGTTAATTTACAATGCAATACCTTCACTTTATCACACTAATGCTTCAACACTGACAGAATGGTGCTAGGTTGGTGGTGGCAGGGAGGTTTAATTTAACGTGCAGGTTGGATTCCTGGAGGTTAAAGGAGCCAGTGTCACTCCCTCCATTCACCTACAAAACCTGTCATTGTGCTGGAGCTCAATCATTACGACCTAGTCGTGCCTTATTGGATGTTAAAAAATAAGGTCCTTTTTTAAGACAATATTTTGACCAAGGAAAGTAAACTTCTAACATTTCTAACACTTTTAGATGCCCTTTTTATTTTAAATGAAGCCTGTAAACTTTAAATTAAGTCTGTAAACTACTCAGACTCGGGATTACTATGCAGGCGATATTTAGACATAAAATGTTCTGCAATGGACCAAAAAAAGGTGAATGTGAAAGTGTGACTATATTGTTGAATACCAAGGTTTTTATTACAGTGCAATGAATAAATATTTTAAAACAGAGACGATGCCTCGTCTAAATTTGTCACTAACCCGAAAATAAGTCTGAAACAAAATATGATGCGATATACAATAGACAGAGATATACATGGTGTGCGTGGCGTGTGCAGACTCACTTTCACTACATATGTCCTTGTTGAAACTCCTGTTTGTGTTGACAAACCATTTGTTGCCTTGCAATGCAAGTGTGTCGTGGAAGTTGTGAAATAAAGTCTGCTAAAAATGAATAAGCTGTGTGGACAGACGTTTTCATGGCTCTGTCCCACTTCTGTCACTGACGGCAGAGCAGCTGATGCTGAACACAATGGTTTTAATGTTGTTGTACAGGTAAAAAATAAGATTGACCGGAGCAGCAATTTAAAGACTTGTGTCTCAGGTTTGGCTTCCATTGTTTGAGTAAAGGTCAGAGACACGTCTGCTGCAGACATCTGCGCCTTACTGTTTAATCTTTGATTCTCTGACGCAAAAGGAGAGACTTTTTGATTTATTTCCACTCGGCAGAAGCTAATCTTTTTATGCAATTATGTCTAATTGCTATACCTATTATTCCCCAGATTATAATGAGACAGTGATGGTTTGTTAGTAGTATTTGCAGTTTGAACCTGTGTCATGAAACATATTAAAGCTGTTTTCTTTCTTTGTTCCGTAAGTAGGAAAAAAAAGGACGAGGCCATTTTTGGTCAAAAGAACATTTAATGAGACAGCGAACACAAAATATGTCTTGGCAACAAAAGAAAATAATTAATTATTCACATCCTTCTCTGCATCCTCTAAGTGAACCACCTGCTTCTCCGCCTTGAGCTGTCGCACACCTAATGAATAGGAAACAGAGACTGTCAGAAACAGGTTCACTGTGATATTTGGGTGGAGAGGCTTCATGTAAACAAGATGAGTGCAACAGTGTTATAAAACTTTCAGCTTTCCTGATGCTACATGTTGCACACGTCTGGTAAAAATCTGCACAATGATACTTTGAATTGTTGTTTTTGATGATCCCAGAATGAGCCTTTCATATTTATATCAGGGGCTTTGTCAGCTGTACAGAGCTGTACTCTCTATGCTCAGAGATGACACTCAGGACATCAGTGAACAGACGGGCTGTCAGTTCTATAAAGTAAGAATAAAGTAAACATTGCTTGAGTGTTGAAGAAGTCTCGTAACTCCTCCCATGGACAACATCACCTAATACACACTGACGTGACTAGTAGGCCTCCTACTGGAGAACTGAGTCTTGACAGCTCACTCCCTGCGTGGGCAATAGATCTCGTCAGACCGGACGGTGGTGGCCAAGCCTTGCTGAAAGTCATCATGGTGTCTCTGAAGGCAAAGACCATCAGAGCAGCTTGTTCTGCGGGGGGAACCCTTTCAACCAGGAGCCAGTGTGCAGTTTTGCACTCTTACAGAGTCCAACAAACTCGCATCCCCGCACTGACATCTTATTTGAGAATCCCATTCACTGACACCAGAACAGTGTACTATATTGCAATGAAATCGGGCAGTCCCCTTGTTTCATGACATCATTATGACCACACTTGACCAGAGCATAAACATTTATATTATCGTGTTGGAAGAGGACAAAACTAAAAAATCCCTTTACACCAATCAACGTCTCAAAAAATGCCAGGAAGTGAGCCCTGATTTAAATTAATGTAATATCCCTGTCATGCTCCGCCTTTTTCTCCACCCATGTCTCCTCCTTTTCCCCCTGCACTCCTCAGCATGCAATCAGTTCACCTGTGGCGGGAGCACACCTGCTCCCAATCATTTCATCAAGCACCTACTCCAGTCACTTGTCGCCATGTTTTTACAGACTATGGTAAATATCACGGCTCTCTTGAAGATATCAAGTGCATAGTTATTTGTTTGTCTTGTGCTTTGTTAACTGGTCCATCTCAACTGTCAACCCATTTATCAATATGCTGTTCATACTGCATTCTGTCTTTGACTGCCTGCTCTCGGGTCCAGCACTCGCCCATAACGAGTTCTCAGGGCTTAATCTATTACTTTAACCAAAGAAAATGCTCTTTTTTCTTTTACAATTGGGAGGGAATAGGCATCTCATCTCTTAAATCTACTGTCTACAGTACAAGATCCAGTAACTATGTTACTTGATATCTGTCATACACACACTAATATTAGGTGGACTCATTTCAGGTCAGGTGCTCTGTTTAAATGGACTGAACTCCAAGCTGGCCTCAAATCTCCATTGGAGAACTAAAAGGTCAAACGTGGAATTAGTGACATCTAATGGTGAGACTCCACCTAATCTAAATCATGCCTCAGCTCTAACATAAACGCCCTGAATGTAATCATAGTAAGTGTAATGTGACAATTGGCAGCAGCATTGATGTGTGTGTGGACCATGACCTGGTATCAGTGGAGGACAGTTGAGGATGGGCGTGTCCTTTCTGCGAGGTTTCTTCAGCTGGTCTTCCTCCTGAGCCTCATCTTTGTCTTTGTCATCTTTCACCACCAACTTCCTGTCCACGGAGCTCTCCACCCCCTGATCTGTCGCACACACACACACACACACACACACACACAGAAAAACACTGTCACTCAGCTTCACTGTATCTGACATTTTTAACACCGGATAGTCTCAGGTTCTCCCTCTGATGCTTTGTCCTCATGTCTACACCAGCTAATGGCTTTAAAACACAATAATGACTGGATGCTTTTTTTTGGAGTGTCATTTAACCCTCATGAGGAAAAAGACCCAGTATAGTAACCGGCAGAATCCTATTATTTATAAAATGTTCCCACTCTGCCTTCAGCTCACCAACGTAAAATCACAACATACAGTAAGTGATTTAAAAACAACACACAGTTACAATAAGATAAGAGAGTCATAAAACAAGAGATAGAAATTGTAAAAAGAGAAGAAAAGAAAAACGTAACAAACCAATAAAGCGGACACAGACAGGCAGATATCACCCTGCCTCCAATTCCATACACAATCTAATTGATTTTCTATATTTAACTCCTTATAATTATGTTCAGTACATCATGGTATTTAAAATCTATAACAGCAGTATTATTATTATTCTTGTCAGTATTATACACTTACAGTGTTTGCTCTCCTGTGTCATCAGTCGATGCTCAGGATCCAGAGTTGACCTCATACAGCTAGTCGTCATCTCTGAGGTCCTTTGGGCTTTCTGCACAGATCACATAACACACACACACACACACACACACACAGGCAAGCACACACACACACACCGGACATTGAACTGATTTACATTAATTTCTTGGACAGACTCACTCTTAAGCATGTACTCTTAAGTATAAGCTTCAAAGCATTGATTTACATTATGAGTTCTTGCGTTTGGTCCCCATAAGTGAGACAAACTCCCAAAACACACACATACACACACTTACAGTGATAATCCATTATTCATTAGTGGATCTCCTCACAAAGGAAAAGCCCTTCAGGTCTCTCTTTCTGTTTGTGCGTGGATTTCAAACCAAAGACTATGACCATCAGCTCTTTACTCTTTGTCTTCAAGAAAACATCCTTAAATCTGTCTGTTTTCATACATAATTGACATCGTTTAACGTCCCCAAATGTAATCAAACATGTCTTATCATGTTGTCAGGTTTTATATCAAAGATTATAGATAGCAATAACTTTGTTGCCTCTAATTGTACATTTTCCATGTGGATGATAGCTGACACTGAGAGAAACCAAATCATTTAAAATAAACATATAGATAAGACAAGGAAGATGCAAAAATAAAGGCAACAGTTTGAGATAAAGAGAGAAAGAAAAAAGACACAAAGAACCAAAGTGTGCTGTGGTCTTACCTCAGTCTCAGCAGTGTGTCCCAGACAGACCGGTGCAGTGTGACTGCTGTGGGTTATGAAGCTTGGAGGAGGAGCATCCTCTGTTATCAGCATCCATTATCTGCAACAGAGAGACACCCACCCCCTTCAGCCCCTTCACGCACCTCCACCTCCACAGTGTGGAGCTCCTGAATATTAATAGTTGTCTATTTCAGATCTTGTTGCACAATTTCCATTTTTGTCAGTAGTTTTGTAAAACGTACAAATGGACAGTATCTCATGCTTTGGAGGGTAAAACTAAAATGACGTCTGACAAAAGACAAATAACTCTTTAAATGTAACCTGTGCTGCTGACCTTGGCCAGAGATCTGGATCTTAAAGGGTTCAATCTGGTAAAACAAGTATAAAATAAGAAAATAACACAGTTGGTGTAGTGGTTAGCAGTCCTGCAAGTAAAAAAGCAGTGGAAAGATTTGTTAGTTGTTAGTTTAGTTAGTTTACTGCAGCGATAATGTGGATTGTCCCTGAGATTGTTTGTTGTCGTGTTCCGAGTTACACAAGCTCTGTCTGAAACAAATAAAACCCTTGTGATGCTCCAAACAAACCAATGGCTTTTGAAGTCTGTAAGGAGTGAACGTCCTCTGCTAATTCAAACATCACACTTCACTTTGAAGTGCGTCTCGTTCTTCTCTGGAGCTATTGTTCCAGACCTCCTCCTCTGCTGCACGGCAACTGCAGAGGATGTGAGTGTGTGTGTGTGTTTTTAGATAATTAAGCAAAGACGTGTATGGAACAAACAACACAAACATGTTTCACTGGGCATTCAATGTGTAACGATGTGTTTGTTTATTATCTCCTTTTAAAATGTTTATTAACATGATTTAAATAGGAAAAGGATTATTTTTCTGACAGTTGCTCAGACACACTCTTTTATTGTCACACATGATTGTGTGAAGTCTTTTATTACAAATGAATCCCCAGTCAAAGGTGAAACTGTGAATATGAAATGATGCACATAAATTATATTTTATTATATCATAATTATATAATTATATAAATAATTGGTTAAAAATGAAATCATTAAGGGGAATAAAGGGAGAGAAACAATGTGCTCACTTATGAATTCTTTACTTCCTCGAGGAAAGCATTCAAATAATAAATTAAAATAAATTACGATTACAAAATAATTAATTACGTAATTAAATTATTTTGTTGCATGTCGTGCATATAGTCATTCATCTCGTCAAATGTTAATGTTGTAATGTAATCATGTTTCACCTTTTATCATTAGTTCATGTTTAGTTAAAGTCACTCATGTCCAGTCCTGTCATGCACTTCCTGTTTTATTTTGTATTCCCTCTGTTTTCAGATCCTGACTTCCTCCCTTTGTGTGATTTTCCCCTCCAATGAGTTGCCAACCCCGTCCCTCATTGGTTTCACCTGTGTTCCCCCACCTCGTGTACAAATGGTCCTTGTTTCCTTGTCTTGTGTCAGTTAGTTTTTGTATGTCCTGTGTCACAGGCCTGTCGTTCAAGAACCACGTCACCAAGTAAAAGTTACGTTTTGGAGTATAGATTCTGATCCTCCATGTGAGTGTTTTTGTCGTTGTACTTTTGCCTTCCTCCTTGAGAGTGTTCTATGTTGTTACTTTGGAGTTGAGCATTTGAGTCCTCTTTGTGTTTAAAGCCTTAACATTAAGTATATTTCTGTGTATAATTAGTTTTTAAAATAACATTCAAAAATGTTGTGATCTTAAAATTAACCTCTTACATATTCGAGTCGAGCTGTGCTTGTACTGTGCTGTGTCATGCCGGGACCATGTAGTGGAAAATAACTTTTTTGGGGCAACACCTGGGTGAATTAGCAATTATTACATTATTATCATATCGTAATTTCCAAAAATGTAACTGTTCCAAAAATGATTCTATCACAGTATTTCCATAGAATAAATGTCTTGTTACAGCAATAGTGTCCTGCAGCCGTGGGTCATCTCCTGATACCAAACGGAGTCGAGTCGAGCCGAGTCATGCCAGAACTGTATAGTGGAAAAGCGCCATAACACTTTAGAAAGTAACATGAGAGCAGAGGAGTCCTCCTTTTGTTATAATCTGCAGTCTCACCATTAGACGTCGCTAATTCTTACACAGTGGACCTTTAAATGTGAGCTGAGCACTTAAATGAAGTTGCATATGGTTCAGTCTTTAAGTCTTAAAGGGGTCTTTGCAGACGCTCGCTGAACCAGGAGGAGAATGTCTGAGTGAGTCTATGTTGGTCATGCTCCAGGAGGAGTCGTGGTCTCTGTGCGTGTCAGCTGGACCGATCCACGGTGGCAAACAGCACTGAGTGGCTACTGTCCTGTTGGGAGTGGAGTGTGACGACCTGGGCTCCGCATCGGGTTGGAAGACTCTGAGCCGAGTGCACAGCAGGGACTGCTCATCCAGAAGTCTGCGCATCTTCTGCTTCAATACAAAGAATTCATCTTTAGAGGACGCGAAGGACACATAAAAGAATACAAATAATAAAGACTGAAATGCCGGCAGTGACGTGGAAAACAATCACACTTCACACAAAAGGTCAAGTTGTTTATAAAGTGGATGTAGTGATCCGGTTTACTGACTGAGGGCAACCTGGGAGTAAGAATATATTGAACAGCCACTAGGGGGCGACTCTGCTGTTTGCAAAAAGAAATCTTTGTGAATGAAAGTTTTTATCTGCATTGACAGGGATCAACATAACCTTATAGCATTAGACACTGGGTCTTATTCTGTATAGGGACATCTCTCTGTGTCACACTGTATTGTGACTGAGTCTGTTACCATTTTCAGGCTGTCGTCATGGTGATGTGCCAGTTGATTCAGCTGTGTCTCCAGCTCTCCAGCCTCCTGTCTCACTGCTCTCCTCAGCACCTCAAGGTCCTCAATCGTCTCCCTGCAAACACACATACACACATTCTGGTTCAGTCATTATTTTGTGCATCACTGTTGATGTTAAATGTGAGCTATGGTTAATTATGAGTGAATCTTAAAATGATATTAGACGTTGTTGTTGTGTTTTTTTTTTTTTTTAAGTTCCCACCCATTTAAAGAAATAGGGCCCAATTTCTCAAAAGTCTAAAATTGAAAAGAGTGAATTATTATGTCAACACTTCCTGGAATGAATTCACAGCTTTAATATGTTTGTGTCTTAGAGCGTGATTAATTCAAAACACAATCGTCACAAGTGTTAATGTATGATTTGTCTTTCCAAGGCCATTGTTACATTTTCAAACAAAAACATTTAGTGGAAAGAAGTTAAAATGTAAGTATGTATAACACAAATGCAAACTGTATTACACAGCAATATGAGCTTAAAATTATTAACACAATATAATGCAATTAGGATATTCATGATGATATTTCACAGAATTTCAAAGTAAAAGTGCTTGTTTTGACATGGAGTGATGTATACTTCAAAATAAAAACACATTAATGATGCAAAATACATCTAGAATAATCAAAATCACATTGTTGATCCAGACACGAGTTTCACATTTTCAGTATTGTGTACATATTTCATTTTCTGTGTGTATAAAATATGGACATGTCGGTGTTTTTATCATGTGCGCCTGTTGTTTTATCCACTGATCAAGTGGTTTAAGTGCAGCCTGAACATGTCAGAGTCAGTGCATACCGGTCTATATCAGACAGTGCGCTGTAAATTGAGGTCTGGTTTTCAGAGAGCTGCTCCTCCATGTTGCTGTGCATGGAGCAGTACTGCTGCAGAGACAGCATCATCTCCTCCAGGTCGCCCAAAGAGTACTGTGAAGGACATGAGTGAGAGAAACACTTTTTAGTTATAATAATACAAAATGGCATCATCAGGTTTTAGACTAGTAATGTAATGTAATGATCCGGTTGATCTTTTTTTTTCTAATAATGAAAACAAGCTCACAAGCTTCTTGAATGTGAATATTTTCCGGCGCCTTCGCTCCATGTAACAAATAAATAATTAAAACTGAATAATTTTGGTCTGTGAAAAGAACAAGACACTTGAGAATGTCATCATTTCCAGGTTTGAGAAACAGTGATGAATATTTTTCAACATTTTCTGATATTTTATGGACCAAACAAATAGGAAAAAAACATTTCTGTTCTACAACGGCCACTTTCACCCATGTTGGACACGTCCTGCATTATTGAAAGATAATTGCCGGTTGTATTAATATTAATAACGTTTTTTAAAAATAAATTTGCATCACAAAGAGCACAAAAGGAGGTCACACCAAAACGCGTCAGGGCCAAATACATTTAAAACCTGGAGAGACAATGTACATAAATGTTAAATTAATAAAACATTTGTTTCAATAAAATATGCATATGTTCATGTGAGGAAGCTCAGATTCAATTTAACAATAGAAGAAGCATTAAATGAGCCTTTATTTTAATCTATTACTGTACATTAATGTAAGTGTCATTCATGGACATCGATGATGCTGAGACACGTTTGATTAACAAGACAAAAGACAATAAGGACAGAACGATGAGAGAGCTTCACAAGCACCTCACTGCAAATCAGACATTCACATGTTAATGTGCTCCAGCCCTCTGAAAGTGTTCCATCTCAAGAACTATGGTAATGTAATAACAAATACACTGTTTGAAATCAAAATGCAAATGTCGTGACTCACTGTAAGACGGAGCGTGTCACCGCTCACGTCTGATTCTGATTGGTCGATACAGAACTCAAAGGAAACAGCTTTTATGGAACAAACAGATGATTTTGGGGCTTTGTTTGTTTCTCTAAGTCATATTATGTCTCATCAATAATCAGTGCTTTCTGTCATATGGCCAGTGATCAGGTCTTTCACAACATAAGAACTCTCTGCTCATGAACCCTCTAAAAATAAAGCAGGATATCTTATCTAATCATCTTTTTAGGATCACAACATCAGCATGTGTCTGCAAATGCTATAACGCACACAAAAATACCACTTAACGGCCCACAGTGAAACATTTGCAAAACAAAGTTTACTGGCAGATATTTGATATACTTAAAATAAAAACTGTTTGTTTTTCGTAGTCTTAAATGTAGACAAGACCTTAGTTAAAGGAACCCAGCCATGTTTGTATGGAACAGATGGGCCTCCAACATCTTACCTCCTCAGACTACAAACCTGGGACGATCAGGCCTTTTCTGTAGCTGCCCCTAAACTTTGGATCAAGTTACTCATGGAAATTAAATCTGCCCCCACCATTGAACATTTTAAATAAATCGCTTTCAAAGACCCACCTCTTCTCCTTGGCCTTCACTTTCAGTTAAAAATAAACAACCCGGACACTTCTATGTAGTTTTTTGCCATTTTACTATTCTACTATGTCATTATTTTACTGTTTTATACCTTTTATGTTGCTGTGCCTTTAAATATTTAAAGCGCTTTGGTCAACCCCGGATGTTTTATAAATGTGCTCTAGAAATAAAGTTCTAGAAATGACTGCCCTGCATGTTTTAGATGTTTCCCTGCTCCAACACACCTGACTCACATGGTCAGCTCATCATCGACTGATTTTGCCCCGAATGGCTTGGGAAACGGGGGTGAGTTCTATAGGTGTCCGTTCTTCTTACACATTAGACCTTTAAATGTGACACTTTAATAATCACTGCTCACGTTTTAGTGTGTCATGACTTACAGGAGTGTTTCCCAGTGTGTGTTGGTCACTGTGGCTCTCCTGAGCGCAGCAGCACTGGTGCTCACAGGAGCAGCAGCAGTTCACGGTAACTGAGCGATTTCCCCCCCAGAGGAACTCCCGTCCTTCACTCCTGTACACCTCCTCCTCTTTATCAGGCCCCAGTCCTGTATCCACTGAGACGGACACAGTCCGGTAATTTTTCGCCATCGCAGGGAGACGGTCGTGCGACCGACTGTCGTTGGACATCAGCGGGAAAGAAGGTGATGAGGAGTAGACCAGTGTGGATCTGTGTGTCTTTCCTGCAGCACCCACAGGTGCGGCCGCTTCATGTGGGACAGAAAGAGCTCGATTAGATAATTTCTTGATGTTCCGCTGAATTTGCAGGTCCGTCCATGCCTGGACAGCACGGTAGGGGCTGGAGGTGTCCAGAGGGAAAACACTAGGGAGAGGAGAGTGTTTTGAGTCAGCCTCATAAGGGACATCCTTTCTGTGGACAATATGAGAAGATATAGATGAAGACATCTGAGTGGAAACTGAGTGGCTTGACAGCTTCGCATCTGGGGTGACAGGGTGGGATTGGACTGGAGGTGGAACCAGTGACGACGGTGGATCTGAGGAGGCCGTTGTTGTTGTTGTTACTGGGAGTGAAACTGACTCTAGAGCAGCCAAGTCTCTGGAGGACAAAGAATTCCATTGAGATCCATCTAAGGATTCAAAACTTCCAGATTCTTCGAGCACATAGGAGGAATTAGAAACTTGGATGGGTTCTGCCCAATAAACTCGCCCTTCACTATCAAGCTGCTGAAAAAATGCATCTATATCTCCATTTTCACTCTCTAAACCATCCACGGAGGTTTCAAACACCATATCTAAGTTCTCACCCTCCGTTAGATCCCTTGGTTCCATGTCAGCTCTGCAGTCTAACTCAGGATGATTATTCACAACAAAATAACTTGTGGGTGATTCACCGTCTATGTCATTGATTTCCATTTGACAATCTTCTCTTAATTCTTCCTGTTTGGTTTCAGCTAATCGATCTTTGTCTGTTTGGTGACACATTTGCTCGGAAAAGAACCCAGAACCTTCAGACAGACCTCCAGAACTCTCTGCATCTGAGATACAAACTGCAGCATCTCCATTTGTGTCCTTCTGAAGGTTGTCATCGAGGTCCATAGACAGATGATCCATCTTCTCATGAGAAACCTCTTGGACAGAAGTTGGAATAAGGTCTGTGTTGTCATCATCAGGAGAACATGACCGGCCCTGCTGGGAGATGAACTGCTCTGTTGGGTCTGTAATTATTCCAGCAGCAAGATGAACCAGATTTGGATCTGGTTGTAACTTTGAAGACACGGCAGGTGGAGAAACTGGAGTGAAAGTCTCATGAGAAAGACTAGGCAGAGTGGGGAAATCATGCTCAAGCTTAAAGGAGTCCAGAACAGGAGGGAGTGGAGCTGAAGGAATATGCTCCTCCTGCTGGAAGGAGGGGTTTCTGGGTTTTTCAGAAAGGTCTGATTCACGTGGGTCTGAAAAAACTGATTCTTCTGATTTGTCTTCTGGACCCTGTGTGAAGGACTCAGTTAAAAGGAAGGAGATAAAAGAGGGTGGACACTGAAAATCCAGAGGAGCAGAGAGTGATAAACAGGTTGGAGAGGGATGTTCAGTTGACGACAAGATACCAGATACCAAAACCACCTCAGTCTTTTTTGGGCTCCTCAAAGAGTCAGAGTGTCCAGAAAATGGACAGTCCAGATTTGAAGGAGGAGACAGAGGCAGAGGGTCACTTGATGAAATAGAACACGCTATGTCTTCAGAGTTATGAAAAGAAGTAGCAAGATAAGGCCACAGTGCATCATTTACTTCAGTCTCATCGTCCTCTGATCCTTGAAGCAACAAGGCAGCATGAGTGGGGGAGGAAGTAGCCGCGAGAGAGATGAATGTCAGAGAGGGGAGAGCTGGAGACTGGGAGTAAGTTACATTCTGTAAATCGGGTGAGGAAGAACGAGAGGGAAGATGCTCTAATCCTGATTCAGACACTGAAGCAGGTGGAGGCTGAATTTGATCTGGCGGTGTCTCTATTTCTGAACACGGCAGGTCAAATTTGGAAAGCTCTGGTGATGGACAGGGCGAGGAAAGTGGAGCTTTTTCACCAGAGGCGATCAGCGATGGAGAGAGTGGGTGGAATGAGGCGTTACACGGCAGAGGAGAAGAGGAAGAGTCTGGCCCTTCATTACTCTGACTTCCTCCTGACAAAACCTGCAATCAAACAAACAATACAGTCAAAAACACTGTGATAGTGAATTAACCTTTTAATGTTTAACAAAAAGAACCTCTGAAAAAGTGGCCATTATGATTCATCCAGAATACAAGCCAATACAAAATACTGATGTATGTAGGCCTACTATGCAAATAACTGGAGACATATTTTCATAAGTACAAAAATGTGGTCTGGTATGAAATAAGAAACCATTGTACATTGTTAAAATCATGCTTGTATTTATTTATTTATCAATCATTATTCTAAGAACAAACCCAAGAAAACTAGGATGAAATTAGTGGTTACTAGATTCTAGAATATGACTATTATTATTTTTATTAATGATCACCTAATGACAAACTATAAAAATGTTACTGTTTCCTTTGACTTGCCTCTTCCATGTCAGATGATGCTCTGGCCTGCACTTGGCTCTGCCTGTGTAAAGTGTTGGGCGTCAGGGAGGGACCCTCCTCCTTCAGGTGCCCAGGTCTGAGTGCTCTCTCCTGACCTATGTGAGGCTGGTGTGCTGGGTCACCTCCATGCTCCTCCACATTCTCCACAGATCCAGGTTTTACACTTTGTTCAGGGACATTCTCATCTCCCAGGCTGAGTGGCGGTTGCAGTGACTTGGGCATAGCAGGTGAAGAAGAGGAGGAGTCAGTCGGTGAAGTTAGGTCCTGGGTCGTATGGTTTTGGTGGATTTGGCTGAGTGACTTTTTTGATGCTCGTCTGAACAGACTGGCCATGCGCCTCCTCCTCACACGGGCCTCGGGGGACAGGGGTTTTCCCAATGGTGCTCCGAAAGAGGAGGAAGAAGAGGAGGAGGAAGACACCACCAAGGCAGAGAACGTTGATGTCACGTGCTGGAGAACCTCAACTTGTCTAAAACGATCTGGAGACGAGACAGAAGATGACAGGGGAAAAAGTCTGATCAGACATCGGAGACAGGGACGGCTGAGAGATTAAATGACAGCAGACTAATACCTCACTGTCCATCCATTGTCTACAGCTTTATCCTCCACATGAGGGTCACATGGCTGCGAGTACCAATCCCAGCAAACATAGGACAAAAGACTTGGGGTACACACTGGACAGGTTGCCAGACAAATAACCAGTCACTCACACCTATGTGCAATTTAGGGGAGGGAGGAAGCTGGAGAACCTGGAGAGAACTCACACACACACACACACACACACACACACACACACACACAAGGAGAACATTCCAACTCCACACAGAAAGGCCTGGACCAGGACGTGAACCAGCAAACATCTCGCTGTGTTGCTCTTTTAATACCTCAGTAATCAATATAAATACAAATATCAGTGGCAGCTCCTCATCAATTTAAGAAAACTACCTATACAAGAATAATAAATGAAACCAATATTATGAGTTTAATTCAAACCTGGTGTCATCTTTTCCACACACACACATACACACACTTACTGCTGACATCGGGGTCCTCCATGTCTATTCGGTTCTTCTGAGCATCCAGAAACACCTGGACGTTTATTCCTCTCGCCTGAGACTGGTAGTTGATGAATCGGGCCGGGATCCGTCCAGACAAGTCTGGTTCGTCACAGCCGAAGCCCAGTTCCAGGAGAAGCTCCTCCGGGTCATCTTTCCACAGGTTTAGAACATCCATCACACTGTCAACAGGAGAACAGAGCCAACGCAAGCATTATATACGAGAGAGTACATTCATATTGTACACAATAAAATACTTCCATCTGAAATGTGTGCATAAAACCGAAATCAACAAATGTGGACTTAATAGAATAGTACTAAATGATGCACAGTTTGAATATTGTTTGCTGACACTGCTGTGACCAACTGATTCAACGAATGATCCCAACCTTTATGAAAATAAAACTATAGGTTTTAGAGAAATGATCATTTACATTTATGAGAGGCCAGGAGTCAGAAACGTACCCAGTGACTGAACTAAATCTTTTTTGGTTTTAGTTTTGTGTGTGGACATTTGTAAATAATAAGAGACAGAAAACAGAAGCTCATATATTGATTAGTTCAAGAGTTAATCTAAAACTAATCTTAATCACTCAATCATGTAAATCCAATCATACCCAGTGGCTGACTTTATAAGAAATATATAATTTTTATACTTATGCTCCTATTGTCTGTATATTCCTCTGGTTGCACATAAACAAAGAAACCACATGTACAAAAACACTTTGTATGTTGAATTATGAGCAAATGTTTAAAAAGAATTTAGCCATATCATGGTTGGCTTGTACTGTATTTGCATTTTATTCCTGTCATAACCTTGTTTTTGTTGTTGATCTTTTATTCCACAGCTGCTCGTGGTCGGCCCATATTTTCTGCATGTGCAGCTGTAATAACGCCTCACCTCTGATCCTTTCACTGTCTATGCAAACTGTGCAGTGCGGGATGGAAGATGGGGCTCATTTGCCAGGTAAATGTGACTCTTTATTATATGTCCATATGTCCACAGGCTCTTTAAAATGTACCACAAACTATGAATTCAGTTGGAAATAGTCATCAGCCAATTGGTGTGAAAAGAAATTGAGTATTTTGTCCTTATAAGGTTTTCTGTGAAGCTGATATCTACAACACATGAAAGAAATGTCCTCTAATCACTTGATTTGCATCATGTTATCACATCTCCAACCATGAAACTTAATGTCTTTATGGCAGCTAATTGTCACATATACGCACAATTCATTCCTCTCATTTAATAGTCTCAAAATATGGGCTGTTTAAAGGAACACTAAATAATATTGACAGCTATTTATTGTGGCACAAGTAGCTGATCACATTACTTAGATTATATTGACATGAACCGAACAGATCAAATGGTGAAAGAAATTGATGCCATCACAAAATAAAGCTGCTTTAAAGGTAATAAGACTGTGAAGTTTTGTTTAATATAGGATGAAAACATTGTGAAGTGATTATTATTTATGATTATATGATATAGAACGGAAGAAGCCTCTTGACTCAAGCAAGCCCAGTTGCCTAAAGCTTAAGATATGATATGATCTTAATTTATTTTAAGTTTACACATTATAAACAACAAAGCACATTCATTTGTGTGAATATACAACCTGGCAGAAAATAAATATCCATTTCACACAATATAGCCTGCTTCCCTCATAAGGCTTATTTTTAAATAGACTTAAGTAACAAGTACATTTTAATAAACACAGAGGAAATTAAGTGTATTATCTACTCTCCTGGACCACTATTATGAACTGTCAGAATAAGCATAAAATTAGGCTGAATAAAAGTTTAATAGCTAAAGGTTTTGTACATCTCAACATAAGTATTTAGATTATATGTATAATACATATTTTAAATGAATTCCTCTACAATTCCTTTGCAATAATGTCTGTGCAGAAACATGTTACACACATATTGTGTATTAAGATAAAACAGACAAAACTGAATTCCTACCTTTTTATTTCTCTGCGCTTTACTAGTGAGTTTGCCGCCATCCTGCTGCCCGACACTTTCCACAAGTGAGACATTAACCTAATGTCTCATTTACCTATAGGCTTGGATGACCGTGTCTATGCAGCCACAGATAATGTAGTTATCATTTGCCTGCGCAGATGTTCCCTCAGAGCTACAGTATAGAGCCTATGTGAACAGTAACTGTTCTCATGCTCACTCGGGACTGTATGGACTGTTCTACCCTTTTCAGGTTCCCGGGAAACATCCATGGACTGTTAAATCCTCATGTTACCCTCAACTCCCTGGACCAACCTCAAAGATTGTGGCCAGCATCCAACTCTCAAAAAGGGGGGTATGTTGAGATTTCAGGCCATGTACTCAGAACAATTGAAGATTTATATGTGAAACCTAGTGGCACCACCAAAAACCAAACCTGCTACTACAAGTGCACAACACTACATTTATAACTTTATTTATATTGCACCTTTTAGTTTACAAAGTACTTCCACACTTTGCATGATTTGGGACTGGGGCCACACGGTTGGTGTAGTGGTTAGCGCTCTTGCAGCAAGAAGACCCCGGGTCCGCGACCTGGTCGGAACAGGGCCTTTCTGCATGGAGTTTGCATGTTCTCCTCGTGTGTGTGGGGGTTTTCTCCAGGATCTCTGGTTTCCTCCCACAGTCCAAAGACATGCAGTATGGGGATTAGGCAAATTGGACACTCTAACTTGACCATAGGTGTGAATATGAGAGTGGATGGTTGCCTTGTTTTTGCTGCAAGGCAACAGTGATAACACTCTGGACCTTTACCATTAACCATTCTCCTTTATCTGTTGGTGCAGTGTACAATATTATCAATTAAGGTTAGGAACAATCTTTTTAGCTTTGTCTAGGTTTGTTCCGAGGTCAATGAATCAGAGATATCCTGAGAAATGTGTGGTTCCCTCTGAGGAATACAAATGAAAAAGTAAGCAGGCTGCTACTATCACCTGTCGAAGAAATAATGGATACTCCATACACTTTGTTCCTTCTTTTAAAGAACAACAGTCCAGCTTGATGGAAAGCCACAAAGGCACTTTGAAAGGAAGTGGAGAGAGGGAGCTATTGGCTTTGGCTGCGGAGGAAAGACATTGGTTGGGGGTCAACACCCCAGTGAAGGCAGCTGCAGGGGCTGGGAGACGTCCTCAGTGTGCCATGGGATTTACTGGTTTAGAGGGTGAAACATCAGTTGTCTGAATCTGAATCTTGTCTTTGGTTTCTTTTTATTTTGGATGTTTTGTCCATTGTCACTTTGAAATGGTGAAGTTATTTAAAGTGGGGTGGGGCCTTATAAAGGGGTTTTCCATCATGGTGTCGTTGTAGCTCCTATACATGGCTGATTACAGAATAAAAACTGGATAATTGCCTCCGTGTTGCAGCTTCCCCATATCTACCCATGGCAGCCAGGCAAGGGTTAACAATTGGCTACTCCCATGTTTCCTCACCATTTGCATGCTGTTTGCATAGGATGAGCTCAGTAGGCATTGTGTGTGTGTGTGTGTGTGTGTTTCACATTGCCAGATTTATTTATTTTCAGTCTCAACAACTGAGAATTCAAATTTAATTCTGTGAATAAAAGCTGCAGCAATGTAATCATGTAGCAGTGACTATATACCCCCTTATTTGTCTTCTTCATCGAGAACTTCTATGACAGAATAAAAGAACACAGTGCTGTTATTAACAGGCTGAGCTCTCGGTCAGTCATGACTGAACTCCTCATCTCAACACACTCTCTCCAGCTAAACAGCTGGCAACAGCTGATAACACAAGTGAGGCAAACGTCGTACTTACCATCCTGTAGCACAAAATCACAAGAGGGAGAAAACCATAGTAATGAGGCAGAGATTAAAGGCGGCTGAGACCTCGCAGCAACAGAAAGAGGGTTTCCATGACTTGCACCTGCAGCTTCCCTCAGCAGCTTGTTGCTTTGCATCTTTCCAGCAAACACATGTCCAATTTTATTAAGGAGGGACAGAGAGGACGGACACACACACACACACACTACAACATTGCATTGACTTACATTAATTTCCTAATCATATGTCTTCACCTTAAAATGTAATGATTTACTTTATGGCTTTTGTCCCCATAAGGAAGAAAAGTCCCCCATATATGAGTCTGTGAACGATTTAGGTTCACACACATGCACACGCACACGCACAAACACACACATGCTGGTTTTGCATTTGTGCCGACACTCATAAACATAATGCATTCCCTAGCCCCTTAACCTAACCTTAACCATCACACCTAAATACTTACCTAAACCCAATTTCGAACCCTAACCCTAAAACCAGGTCTTAATCCTTTAAAAAGCCCATTAAAGTTGCGTGGACCAGCCAAAATGTCCTCACAAAGATAGATTTGTTTGTCTTTTAAGACAGGAAAACATATATGCACACACAAACGTGCGCACACATAAGATAATACAACTGATCTTCAGCATCTCTAACTAACATTACAGCTGGTCAACATTTATTGTTACACCACATAAAAAGACATGCACAATCAGATTTACAAGGCGTTATGTGAACAAAGAAAAAGAAATTGCACATTCTTGCTCCATATGCACAAATATCTTTTACTAAAGTGACGACATGTTGGTCTTGAGACCTTTTTCAGCATCAGAAACACTGTGACATTGGTTCTGGTTCATAACGTACATTACGTCAGTGTTTCTCAGTCCTGGTCCTCAAGAACCGCTGACCTGCATGTTTTAGATGTTGCCCTGCTCTAACACGCCTGATTCAAATGAATGCGTCATTATCAGGCTTCTGCGGAGCTGGATGACGAGCTGACGTTTGAATCAGGTGTGTTGGAGGAGGGCAGTAGGTCACTGCTGCTGACACATGTGCTGCCAATCACAACAGTCACGCTCCAACAGTTGGGAGGAAGCAAACAATTAGTGGGTAAGTTGACATTTTAGTATGTAAATATATATATGGAACACAATATTATATCTAGTGGATGTCTGTCCTTTGCACACATCAAAGTGCATAAAAAGGTTTCTATACATCGATATAAAACAGTGTTTAACATCATTAAAAGAACTATTTAGGTCAGGGCTTTTCAATTATGAACTTAGTTAGGCCATATTTTCAAAGTGGGAAATTTAGCTGGACCAAATGTTAAATGACAAATTTAAAACCAGCGCAAATGTATGTAAGGCACATCAAAAGGTATATTTAAAGAACTGTACCTGAACAGAATCAAAAATAATTTGGCCACTCCTCAAAACTGACTCGGGTACAACTTATAAACTTAAAAACTTAACTTAAAGATAAAAAATAAGATAAACATGTTATATACGACCCATGAACATTGCAAAGTGTCTTAAACGGAAAACAAAAGAACTACCAATGCTATCAAAACTATCAGGCTACATACACATTGCTTCATTTATGGTCAGGGCTGCTGTAGGAATCTTTGAAGGACGATTCAAAGTGTTTGTCTAGTTTCTCTGGTGGGACCACTTCCTGGGCCACATTTGGGCAGCATGTGGCCCATGGACGACCATTTGAATTGGCTGGTTTTAGGTCACAGTCAGTGTTTAGCTGTGTTCATGTGGTGATAGGGTTTTGAAATAGTGGTTCTCTCCTTAAAAAGTAAAACTTCAAAGTGACTTCCTGGTCACTTGGAAGAACTTGCGAATGAAGGATTGCAAAACTGAGGTCTGTGTCACCCAGTTCCTTATGACTGGTCTCTTCAGCTCAGAATAGGCCAACATTTAGTGGAATATTAAACTCAGTGTTATCATACATAGCTAATTTATAATTAACACAACCTCCCACTGCATCATTTCTATATATTCACTGAAAATGAGTGCATGTCGGCCTTCTATGGTGTGGAAACATTGCATTTGTTCTTGTATTGCTAAATATTAACGTACACTGCATGGGATGACCACTATGTCTCTGACATTGCTTTTTCAGAACCCATAACATCTCACATATGGATAACACGAAGGTATTTACTCGCACACACACACAATCAAGGTGGAAATCAATGCATTCATTTCAGTGACTGCCCTCTTGAGGACATTATACCACATTACAGACTCACTGGATTCCAACAAATGGTGGATTCATGAAGTCTTTTCAGCAACTTGGTACTTCGTAAACAGGCTTGTAATGTTAACCACTGTTAGTACACATATAGATAATGGTACTGAGTATATATGATAACTTATATTTAGAATTTATACTACATTAAAGTAGCTCATAGTGTGGATCATACACATAGTTAAATCTGGCAGTTTATCCCATGAGTAAAAGAAAAAGACAAGTATTATACAAAAAGACATCCTTGTTTTTATTTTACAACAGAAAACACTAAAATGATCATAATGATTATGTCTATATCATATATGCCAGATCAAGCTGAACTAAACATGACAAACTTTTGCACTGCACCGTCTTCCCGTCTCAACAGGAGCTGGTTTTTTTTATACTTCCTTTTTTGTGGTTGTATTTAATTGCAATTTTTACCGAAGCATCATAGGATTAGACTGTCTAGTTGGTCTATTTGCCTCTCTTAAACTTGCTCCCTGTGGCTCCAGTCTTCTGCTTTTTCTTCGCCGACCCTTTAACCTCAGGCTCCTATGTGACACAAAAGAATTAAGACAAACGAGTTCAAACTTTCAGATAATACTGGAACAGCGGGTTCATCTTTAAAAGACAAACCAGGAACTGGGAAAAAATTTAAATCAGAATAAAGCCACTTTTATATTATTTATAGTCAAGGAAAACTACATTAACACACTACTTTTGGGGGAATAAATCAGTAAGGGTGAGTTCTATCATTCGAAATATTTGGTTTCAATAAGTGTACCTTTCGTTTGGAGGAGAGTGATCCCGTGACAGAGAAGAAAGAGTCCAGACGTCCTTGCGTGCTGCCCTGTCGACTCTTTGTGATCTTCTTGCAGCCATTGCGAATCCTGTCCTCACTGCACACAGACATTCAAACATAAAATATCAACTCTATTGGATGTCTCCTTCAAAATCTGCTCAAATTTGTAGTACTTTAATGTTTGCAGTGTCGTCAACTAGCTGGAAAAATGTGCAAAAACAACCCAGAGTTGATGGGGATTATTACCAACTCATGATAACACAAAACAAATGCCAAAGGAAAAAATGTAGCAATGAACATCTTGAAGGCTGAAGCTGATTTACACAAACAATTACCAAGACAACGGATAATTATATTAAGTAACAATATTCCCTAAACCTTCTGTTATATTTCAAAATAGTTTGAATTTTCTTCAAACTTTTCTAAGATGTCAGGATAATAAAGTGTGTGCAGGTCAAACGTTGTATAACCAGTTGCTGTGGATTTAATGTCAAGAACAACTAGTTCTCCTCAGTGAAGTCAATGCCGCACGTGATTAAGAGTCAGCCAAAGGTTCACCTGAACTGTTTCTCGTCACACATGAACTGGATCAGTCCCTCCTCGTCTGGCTCAGTCCACTTCAGGTCCACAGTAGAACAATCGACCACTTCTGGCTCTAAAAACAACCCCCTGGCCTCCTTGTACAGCCAGTCCTCTGGAGCAGGGTGCTTCTGCAGGATGGCAAGCATCACACAAACACACACACACACACACAGAATCAGAACCACAGTCAGTCGCTCCTGAAGCTGAATGACAGGATTATAGCAAGCATCGACTCACGCTGGTGTCGATGTTCTCGAGGATCTCCTCGATGCTGCCGTGCTGTCGGATCAGATCGATGGCTCTCTTTGGGCCGATTCCCTTGATGGTGCCACAGTAGTCACAGCCCAGCAGGATGCACAGGTCTATGAACTGGGACGGACAATGGAAAGAAGCAGCAGTTAATGCAAGGAAGGGCTTAATATCACAACTAACCACACAGAGATGACACATATTGACATTTTTAAGTGAAATTTAGTTAAAGTTGCCTGAACAAAAATGACTTTGGACTAAACGTGAGGATGAACTGATCAGAAAAATTACCTGTTCATTGGTCAGACCAATGTCTTGCAGGATACGATTGAAGTGGAATTCTTGGATAGGAAGTTTCCTGAAACAGAAATTCATTTTTGTGTCATCAGGAACATGTAACGACTGTTACTTGAGTTATTATTGCCCTGCACTTATTAGCTCATTAGCCCATATATTTAGCCACTTTTCCCCATCTGATAAAATATAACTGCTTAATGATAACTTATAATTTGATAACTCGAATAATAATAACTTTGGTATCGATTTACCGATTAGCACTCATCATCTGATTAAAAATAACGTATGAACTTAATATTAAATACATGAAACAGGTCATCAAAAAACAGCAAATAAACTTCTTGGATGAAAAAAATAAGGTTTTGGTGACTTGGCAACATCGGTCATGTTTCTGAGAACAAGAATGCATAATTTGTTAGATAATAAATAATAATCAACCAACATTGATTATCAAAAAACAACAAATACCAGCCCTGTTATTCATCCTGTCCGATAAATCAGTCTACGTCTAGTCTTATGACTATAATGTCTCACTCAGAGCTAGTAAGACAACAACATTACCATGAAACAGTCAGTCAGTCAGTCATCATCTAACCACTTTATCCTCCACCAGAGGGTCGCGGGGGGGTGCTGTGCCAATCTCCGCTACAGCGGGCGATAGGCAGGGTACACCCTGGACAGTTCACCAGTCCATCGCAGGGCCACACACAGATAGAGACAAACAACCATTCACTCTCACACTCACTCCTACGGTCAATTTAGAGTGTCCAATTTACCTATTCCCCACATTGCATGTTTTTGGACTGTGGGAGGAAGCCGGAGTACCCGGAGAGAACCCACGCACACACGGGGAGAACATGCAAACTCCATGCAGAAAGGCCCTTTTTCCAACCGGGGCTCGAACCAGGGTCTTCTCGCTGCAAGGCGAGAGTGCTAACCACTACACCACCGTGTGGCCCACCATGAAACAGGTCAATGTGAAATACACAGTATCCACCAACCATCACAACATCCTTAAAATTGTATCGATTAACATTGTGTAATTAAATGTATACATTATTTGGCTTTATTTCAACCAGATTGATACCAGGTTTCATTTTTATCATCAAGTATAGACATGAGCCATCACTGAGAAAAATCAATAACGCAGGTGTAACATTACTTTGCTTCACTGGCAGTGAGGTGTCGGAGCAGGATATTAGTCCCAAACGTCAGTCCGTCCATATCCTCTGTTGCTGTGGCAAAGACTTTCCCACCTTTAACCAGAGCAGCACAACTGGCCTCTGCCTCACACGGAGCCTTTCATACAAATCACATGAAATTATATTTCACATATTCATTTTCTGTCTTTTAAAACATGTTGTAACAATAGAAAAAGGAACTAGGAGATAATACATAATACAATCTTACCTCAATGTACGGTACTCCCATCAGGGTCAGCAGCTGCTTGCACTCATCATTGTGCTGTTTGGTGACCTTTACTAGACGTTTAGTGAATTTATCAATATTCTCCTGTTCCCCTGTGTTGAGAAAAATACACAAATTACAACAATCTATTATATGCAATTCATAATACATTTTTATACTTTATCAAAATTGCTTAGAAATAAGAATGATAAATACACACTGGCAGAACAATCATAAAAAATCTTGAATTATACCCATTTCCTGAGCTTGAGCAAGCAACTTCTCAGCTTCTGCTCTCCTCTCCCCTCTCTTCTCCAACTGGAGGGTAAAGGGAAAAAAAGAAAGAGTAAGCACAGTAACAAAGAGGCAAGTTGCAGAAATTTAAACATTATTCGTCATTTTAAAGGAGAGTTGACAGCAAATATAAATGTGTCCCCTTTTAATATTCGACTTAACATGAGACAAAGAAAATTGAAATACTGAGACAAATACCATTCTGACAAATTTTAAACATGGCAATTTCTGACAATACTGTTTGACTTATAGGTGATTAACTTCACAGGTGACATGCAAACAGCGGTCAAGTAAACTATAATAAAGTTGCTCATTAATCTGCACTTTTATAATAGCAGCATTTAGGTGGAAAAGGAGCAAAGGATATCAAATCTCGTACAAACCTCTGCTGATTTGAGCTGTGGTGGTTTGCCGTCAAACACGTACACGGGTTTGATGCCGTGTTCCAGCATGCGGATGGTCCGATAGAACATTCCCATCAGGTGACTGTGGAGAGAAAACACACACACACACACACACACACACACACACACACACACACACACACACACACACACACACACACACACACACACACACACACACACACACACACACACACACACACACACACACACACACACACCTGTGTGAGTATTTCAGTGAATGACACCCTGGCCTGTGTTTATAGTATCTGTAATTTTACCTTGTTGTCTCTCCGTCTGCATTCTGCAGAACATTTCCGTCCTGTCGCACAGCAATCAGGAACTGGTACATGCACATGGAGGCATCTATGGCAATTTTTCTGCCTGAAGATTTAAGAAAAGAGTTAATTGGGTATTCAGCGTCTTAAAAAGTATGTTAATTATGTTAAAACTATTAGTACACAACAATGACGAGAGGCAACTCGACTATACATGAGACATGTACCAAAGTAGCTCTTGATGTCTTGTTCTTTGATGGCACCAGGTGACTGGTCAGCAATCAGCTTGGCAAGCCCATGAATTCCCATCGTGGTATGACCTCTGAAATTAAATCATCTTCATCATGTCACATTCAGGTAGAGTTAGTTTACCTAACATGCCATTGGGCTTTTAAATAACTTGTTTTATAACAAATGTGGTGCTTTAATGCTATTATTGAGGTACAGGTACAGTTTACTTTAGAGCGCCTTCATTTGTTTTATAATATCGACATTTGCCCTGGTATATTGTTTATCGTATTGCACGAGGTAGGACGACGATATATCACCACATCAATACCACCAGAGAAAGCTTGCATACCACTGGTTGTACACACACCACAGCTTGAGAACCATGGATGTTGAGTTATTTTACAAAGTTATCTAGTTTACAAACGTATTCACTTGTCATTTCATTATTTTCAGCCATTTATTCACAATCTGAGGTCGTAATTTTCCAGATTAAATTCAAATTTCTGACCTGCTTTTGCATGACGTAAAGATCATTGATGCTGTATCGAGAAAGAGGTCATAAAACTCAACATCTGAGCTGACTAGTTATTGGTTATTTGTAAAACTATCAAGTGTTTGCATTTAAACTGAAGCATCATCAGCACAATATGTTAACTTTGTCGCACTGAGGTCGGTGATGTTGCCGGAATAGCGGCTCTCGTGGGTCTAAAAACATCAATACAAACTTATTTACATATTCACAAATGTAACATATATGCTGCCAACGTTCGGGAGCTGCTGACATTTCACGTGTAAGTGTAGAATTTGCTTAATGTTGGACTCACCAGTTAGCTGCTATGTCCGTTGCTGCGTCTCACTTGTCGCTCTCCGTGGCTTCACAGGCGCGAGGATCTGCGTCTGTTTCGCGGGAAATCAAATTACAGACATGACCTGTCAACCTGTCGAGCACAGCACGCTGGTAAATAAGGGAATCTGTGATGCAGCTGTGATTACATTGGTCTGAGTGAGAACGCGGAAGTTCTGCAGAGGCACTGATTGGTTCCGTAGAGATGAAGGATATCCGGTCTAAATATACTTGGTTACTCTTACGCGTCGGCTGCTGCAGACTGTATACCTGCATATGAAATGCTCATATTGTCGGTGTTAAAGCACGAACACGAGCAATATTAGCTTCATATCGAGAGACGAACATTACTGACGGTGAATAACCGCTAACGTTCGCGGTGTGTTTGTTTGTTTGTTTCTCCGCCCAATCCGGAAGAAGACTTCTTATTTTTTATTTTCTAAGGTGACGTGGAGTCGTAGCTCTGCTGCTGCACTTCACTGTCTCAAGTGTCCGTGAAAGTACTCAGCGTATATGGATACAGTGAGCGCATAATAACGCGGATACCGAGGCTTTCCAGCATGTTTGGCCGTACATTGGAACACTGAGCTCCAGAATCCGCGCACACCGGAGTAAGAGGAATATCGTCGGGGCCTAGAATCCGCCGGACAGACAGGTTTTGTTGGATCTGTGGCATCCGGATTGACTTTCCATCACAGTAAGATAGAGACAAGACACAATACTAACTCTAATAAGCAGCAATTTGAAGGTTCAAAACTATTTGTTTTAGGTGAATCAGTCAGGCCAGTTCCTCTCCACATAAACAAATATGTGTCACTTTTAACTCTTTTGCTCTATTCTTGATCTTCTAAAATAGGAAGTTGTTTCAGTTAGGTATGACCAGACGTTAAAGGAAACTTTAAGTGTCTTTTTAATGTTGACAGTTTGTGCTCTTCGCCGATCTATCTATCCTCATTGACTATAAAATTGTTTTGGCAATTTATGTAAGCAGCTTTTTGTTTTTATATTAATCAATTTGAAAAACAATTATTTATATATATATATATATATATAAAAGTATTTATTTTAAATCAATAACTCATTACATTGTAAAAAGAGTTCAGTCCTCTGGACCATAGTTTAATCATTCTTCCTGTCAGGCAACCATCACAAAAGCATCTCAGAAATGTGATTTAATTAATTGAATTAAAATTCAATTTATTGAATTAATAGTTTTCTAAACAGCAAAGATGGATCTCTGCTTTCATATCAGATTTATCTTCAGCATCATCTTTGGTTTTTACATAAGTTGTTTTCTATACATACTGTACATACACATTGGAGGATTCATATATATTAAAGTTCTCTTCCCTGCGTTAGAATAAAGAATAAGATATGTGGCAATTCTTAGTCACATTTTAAATCTGCAGCACAATTAATTTTTAACTTAAGCTTGACCTAAAAATATCACAAATCAAATCCTAATATTTGCAAGATATGTTGCTATTAGATATTTCCCCTAAATACTTCAGTGCGGTTGTGAAGCCACTCTGCGTCTCTTTTCTCGGCTGTGTGATGCTGCAGGTCATTGTGCTGAAAGTCGAACCGCTGCCCCAGTGTCGGGTTGTTTTCACGCTTGACAAGTTTTCCTCAAGGAAATCCTTATTCAGCTGCATTCAGTTTTCCATCAGTTATGAAAAAGCCCCCCCCCTTAGCATAATGCAACTACTATGAGGTTTGCAAAGAGCTCAGATATCAGCTAAACGTCTCAGAACTCTTTAAATTCTGTCCGACAGGTTGTCGTATGTTTCATTCAAAAATGGCTTTTGTCACTCACCCATAGAAGCTCGGCTGATGGTAAGGTCATTTGTCTAGCAGGTTCTCCAACTCTTAGACTAAAAAGTGAGGGCTTGGTCCCAGACCAAGAACCTTCTTGTGTTGGTTACTCACTTACTACGCTGTTTTAAGAAGAGTCCTGGTGAATCTTAACATCTTACACTTGACAGTTATCAAGTGTCTTTGGAAGATCAAGTGAGGGTTTAGGTGGTCGCCATGGCACTAAGGGAAATCAGAAAGCCCAGTTGTAATGCTTCACTAGAGAGTAACAGGAGACGGTTTGTTACGAGATAAATGACAAGTGATCAGCTTTTCTTCCCTGTAAGTCAGTGCAGCCAGAGGCAGCATGACATAATTCTAAGTTCTTTTGTTATAGAGTGGTTGTAATGTACTCAGTATGTGGGAAATGAATATGCTCAATGCAGGATATCAAATACAATCAACTGGATTGTAAACACTCTACAAACACTGTTTACTCTGATCAGCAGGTTTCTATGTCAGTGAGCTGACTGTTTAATATCCTGCATAAATAAACCTGCCACTGAACATTTCTTTACGTACAGAGCACAGAAGCTCTGTTTATGTTGAAAAAACATTGATCACTGTTTACCAAACCTGGAAATGATGACGTTCTCAAGTGTCTTGTTTTATCCACAAACCAAAATGATTCAGTTTCATGATTTCTCTGTCATTTGAAGCAAAGAAAAACCTGAAAATATTCACATTTAAAAGGCTGAAAAAAGCTGGCAGCTTGTTTTAAATATTGAAGAAACATTCAAACGACAAATCAATTATCAAAATAGTTGATTCATTTAAGAATCAATGCATAATCGATTAAATGAATAATCACTGCTTTTGCTGCCTTTGCAGCTTTTTTTGAAAAAGCTGCCACAAAATCAGGCATTTTTGGTCACAACTTCACAAAATAACTGGAAGGACAGCTTAAATTGTCATTATATGTTGTGTCTCAAAGTGCTGTGTTTACTTTGAATAAAATAATATTGTGATATGCTATTAATGGCCATCTCTACCAACTAAGGGGAAGGGCTGGCATGTGCCCAGATTAATTTCGTTAACATGACTCTGTTGAACTGTCTTAGCAGCTGAAGCCATGCAGTGCAGACGGAGACACCTGCTGGGCGGCTGCTACAGGACAGTGGGCCCGTGCTGTATCTTGATCCTGTGCATGGTCTTAGGCTGCCTCGCGGGCTACAAACAGGGGGATAACGTGACTCTCTATGTGAACAAAGTGGGCCCTTATCATAACCCCCAGGAGACATATCACTACTACACCCTGCCTGTGTGCAGGCCAGAGAAGGTCAGTCCTAAATCCTGTGTTCTTGGGTTGTTCAAACACACAGAACACACTTTCATGTATAACTTTTGTCATGCTACTAAACTTAATAAGGTACTTGCCAGGTAATGGCAAGGATTTCTTTTATTAATGTGGTTATCTTTCTTCTTGCCTGTGTAGTCTTGAGGAATTACAGATGTTGATTTCACCCACAGTCACAACAATAAAAAGTTATTACCCACCATTAAACAATATGGTTCTTTAAGAGGAAGCATGCAGTGACAATGTGTGACTGTAGTTATTTACGTACACGCTGCTCTCACAGCCTCATTGCATAACATGCTGTATTGAAATCACTCCCTCGCAGATATATGACCAGTTAATGCTTTGTGCTGCCTTTGTTTTACACACTTCTTCCTCAGGTAAACCACAAGTCACTGAGTCTTGGAGAAGTGTTGGACGGTGACAGAATGGCCGAGTCATTATATCACATCCGTTTCCGCGAGAATGTGGAGAAAAAACCTCTTTGTCAACTGACACTGTCAGAGAAACAGGTATTTGTTTTTAACTGAGTAGGGAAAAAGTTTGAACTTGCAGTGTGCATATTCTGCCTCTGTCTGGTCTTTGTGGACAGAAACAAGGTATTATTATTTGTATAGTGTGTCTTTAATCTGGAAATAGGAGCAGCAGCAGTGCTTTCAGCTCTTTCACTTCCTTTCATTGTCTTTAAGGCATCTCTTTTGGCACATTAACCTCCTCCTAATGCCATGTATGTGTACAGTATCCATCGATGCATGTTCACACTCATGTTCGTATACTTTTATTTATGTTTACACATGGGTTTAACTGCCTGGATTTGCATCTATGTATGTATATGTTTTTGTAAAACATTAAGAAGGGAAATTCATGGGTGAGGGAGGAATGGCTCATGTAAGAGTGTTGTGTGTAGTGTTTTGCAGTAAGGAACCCTTTAAAAACAAGATGGTTCCTCTCAAGGGGCTTATTCTTTTATGACATTGTGTTGCCTATTCTAATGTCATTCATGTAAAATTACTTCACAAATGTCATATAAGGGACCTTATGTTATTATCTGCATATTTGAATTTGAGATTCAGAAACAAATCATTGACATCACAAACAAACTAATCTTTTACTCTGATATGTAAAGAAAGACATACTGGTTGTTGTTGTAATACTATCAGTACACAGGATGTGGTTCATGCTCTGCCCTGTGTGTATGTGTGCATTAGGTGGACCAGCTTCGAGAAGCCATTGAGGAGCTGTACTACTTTGAATTTGTCATGGATGACATCCCCATCTGGGGGTTTGTAGGATACATAGAAGAGAGTGGCTTTCTGCCTCACAGCCATAAGGTAAAGCTGTTGTGCTTGTATGTGAAGTGGACTGAAATATGTGCGCCAGATGTAGAAGCTAAACCACGTTGTGCATTGTCATCCGTCTTATGTCCCTTTCTTTTTTTTTTCGCTATTGTCTCGATCTCTCCCACCAGGTCGGTTTGTGGACACACCTTGACTTCAACATCGAGTACAACGGTGACTCTGTGATTTTTGCTAATGTCTCAGTAAAAGATGTCAAACCTGTTCCCCTGGAAGAGGGGGCGGGTGCAGCAGTGGGTGGAGTGGGCTTGGGTGGAGGAAGCCTGACTGTCACTCACACCTACAGTGTGCACTGGTTTGAGTCCCCCCTGACTTACAAGCGGCGAGCCGAACGCCTCAGAGATTACTCGTTCTTCCCCAAAACACTGGAGATTCACTGGCTGTCCATCATCAACTCCCTGGTGCTGGTGGTGCTGCTGCTGGGCTTCGTCATCATCATCCTCATGCGTGTCCTCAAGAATGACTTTGCCAGGTCAGTAAATAAAGTAGCTGTTGATGGTAAACAGTCTCAAGAAATGTGGTAATATGTATAATAATAATAATTTAAAATGCAGCTCTAAAATGCTGTACAATGATTAATGTCAAAAATACAAAGCAAAGGTAAATGAGCAATAATGACAATAAAAAAAAGATGGCATGGAAGGAATAATCAAGTTAAAAGTAATGTATAACAGAAGTAAAGTCATTCAAATTGCTTAGTTTTCAGTAATGATTCAAAAATGGCAACACAATTTGCAGCCCTGATTTCTCCAAGCAGATTTTTCTACACTCTGGGATTATCCAAAAAAAAAAAAAGGTCAGGCAACTTTTTGTGTTTCAGCATAGATCAAGGAACAACCAGTAAAGAGGTGTATGAGGCTCTGAGGGAGCAGAGACAGGGCTTTAAAATGGAGTAATACAGTTTAAAAGTCAATCCTTAAAACAACAGATATTTTAAGCTCCTGTCAGTGATGTTGACTTTTGGTTATCTTCCAGTCTGTTGGTCAATCTTCCTTAATGCCTTGCATTTAGAGGATTTTACTTAATTTCACAAAAACTCACAATAAATGTAAAGGAGAGTTTTCTGTGGTCTTCCCGTGTGGGGGATTATAACTTCCTGGGTTATAACTTCCATTTATCTCACCTGCAGATACAATGTGGAGGAGGACGGCGGCTGTGATGACCTGGACCAGGGAGACAACGGCTGGAAGATCATACACACTGATGTTTTCAGGTTTCCCCCTTACAAGAGCCTGCTGTGTGCTGTGCTGGGAGTGGGGGCTCAGTTCCTGACTCTTGCCACGGGTGAGCGCATGAAGACAGCAGCGTCTGTAAAATCACATGTGGATTGCGTTAAGTAGGACGGTTTACACCTAAAAGGCATAAAGGTGCATCCTAAGTCTCCAGGAAATGAATTGAAGTCAATGTAATGAGTTGAGATGAGCTCAAGTGAATCAAAGCTCAGAAAAGGAAAAGTATTTGGGGATCAGCGTTAAAGGAATACTTCCCTGATTTGCTTTTAGCTTTGTATTACTAGAATAGGGGTAGTATTTTTGAAAAATTGTGCTTCCCAACCTCAGTTTCTCCGAGTTGAGAAATGTCTTCCTTTTTTTTGTCATGTGCTCACCAGTGACACTTGGTCCAAGCCTTGAAACTGCAACGCTAATTCCGCACTTTTTAGACGGCACCTCATTCCCAGAATGTAAACAGTGTCGCTAACAGGACCAAGTGTCACTGGTGGGCCCGTAACAAAGAAAAGAAAGAAGATATTTCTCAACCTAAGGGGAAGCTGAGGTTGGGAAGCACAACAATACTACCCCTATTCTCGTAATACAAAGCTAACTGCAAATCTGTGAAGTATTTCCTTAACATTGTTGCAGTGGCTACAAATAAATGAATGTATGAGCTTTGATTGAAGTAATAATGCTGTAAAACTACCTCCGGTCAGGGGACGTCAGCTGAGGAGACTCTAAGACTGCATTCGTGCAGCTCAGGAATGTGGACACATGCGTCCTGAAACCACCCTTTGATGGAATGAGAGGACACCTTAAGATCTGAACTTGGAGCGATCCGCTCGTGATTCACCCTCCTGTCTCTTCTGCGCCACAGGGATCATCCTCATGGCCCTGTTAGGAATGTTCAACGTGCACCGCCACGGCGCCATCAACTCGGCGGCCATCGTCCTGTACGCTCTGACCAGCTGTGTGTCGGGCTACGTCTCTTGCAGCTTCTACACACAGATGAGCGGCCAGCGCTGGGTGTGGAACATCATCCTCACCTCGTGTCTCTTCTCAGGTGAGTCTGACCACAAAAGGTTTTGTTGACAACATGTTGTTGTCAAGGTCAGGATGCTGGCCATCTCTCTTGGTTAGTGTTTCTTTACATCGCTGTTTTTGTTCTTACTGATTTTTAATTTTTTAGAAAGAAACAAAACAAAAAGATTCCCAGATCTGATTGCCTTACAGCTTTTCTAGAGAATTAGCCTGCATGGGTACAATAGAGCATCATTGGTGTATTAAGAAAAGTCTCGATTAGTGTTTCCTGCGAAACACTCAAGATTGCGCTGCTTATTATTTTTTCATTCTCCTTCATGAAAGAGCAGGAGTTCAGGAAGTTGTTGGGGGAAAGAAATAAATTGCTCAAAATACATCTAATAACTTAGAAGTCAACTTTATTCCATTGTATCATTGTGAAAGCTTTGATGACATTGTTCATTTGTTTTAAATTATTTTATAGGGATGGATTAAAAGTAACAGTTTAGCTGGCCTGGCTCAATCAAAGAGTGAATGGTTGTTTGTCTCTATGTGGCCCTGTGATGGACTGGCAACCTGTCCATTATATACCCCGCCTTTCGACTCAATGTCAGCTGGGATTAGCACCAGCAGCCCCGTGACCCTCAGTAGATGACGAATGAATGAATAAAGCAAAACAATGAATGCCTTCAATCCCGCAGCTCCTCTTTTCCTGACGTGGAGCATCGTGAACTCAGTCCACTGGTGGTGTGGCTCCACTCAGGCTCTCCCGGCCACCACAGTGCTTCTGCTGCTGGGCGCCTGGGTGATGGTGGGCTTCCCACTCACGGTCATCGGAGGAATCGTGGGAAAGAACCGGGCGGGTAGCTTCCAGGCGCCGTGCCGCACTCGCAACATTGCCCGACAAATCCCCACACAGCCCTGGTACAAACACACGGCCGTACACATGGCCATCGGTGGCTTCCTGCCGTTCAGGTGAACTGCTTTTGATTCTTCTTCTCTTCATAATGTGTTGTCTTAGTGCAGAGAGGTGAAAAGGGATAGGATAGAATTAGCATGTGAGGCAATAAGGCCTCACATTTCAGCACTTGTATCAAAGCTGTTTTAGTAGAAATGCTCAACTTATGACTTCTGCTAATGTTTCCTAACGGTTGATAGGGAGATTCTGTTTTATATAGAACTGCTTTTAAGGAGAATGTCATGGATTTAAATCATGAAAATGTTAAATATGTAGTGTGTTATTATACGCAAATCCATTCACTGAGTCGAACGCCAAAGAGAAGAGATGAGTTTTAAGCAAGACTTAAAAACAGGAACTAAAGCAGCTACTATATTTTCTTTATTTTTTATCAATGAGCTATTTTGGTTTTTTTTGTACACGTTGTGTACTAGTGCTATATTGATAAAATTCTAATAATTATAATCACACTGTTTCTCTTCTCCATCTGTTTTTCCTCACAGTGCCATCTCAGTGGAGCTGTACTACATCTTTGCCACCGTTTGGGGCAGAGAGCACTACACTCTTTATGGCATCCTGCTGTGTGTCTTCGCCATCCTCCTCTCCGTGGGCGCTTGTATCTCAGTGGCACTCACCTATTTCCTTCTGTCAGGCGAAGACTACCGGTGGTGGTGGAGGAGTGTGCTGAGCACTGGCTCCACTGGCCTCTTCATCTTTGTCTACTCCGTCTTCTACTACCGGAACCGGTCGTCGATGAGCGGCATGGTTCAGAGCACCGAGTTCTTTGGCTACTCTCTGCTCACGGCGCTCGTCTTCTCGCTCATGCTGGGCAGCGTGTCTTTCTGGGCCTCGCTGGCGTTCATTCGATACATATACCATAGCCTCAAGATGGACTGACTAGACGTTAAATACTCGCACAACTGTACACGCGAAGTTCCTCTTAACACACGTGGACAATCTTCCCCCTCCTCTCCTGTTCCTTCAGGCCTACAAACACTTATGCCTGTTTTGGGGTCAATGTGAGGAGAAAACGGGGCCTTTACTTTGATTTGACATGATTTCACTACAGGAATACTGTATGAGACTGTTTATTTTGATGGACAAATAAAGGGAAAATTGTAGAGATGGATATTTCCATCATGATTGATTTAGTTGATAATCATTATGATGCATTGTGGCATCAGCAGCTCTGGTTTTGGCAGGATCTTAATTCACTCCAATATTCCGGTTGTCCCCGGAGACAGTGGACACATATCAATTTCATCCTGTAGCATTAAAACTATTACTGGCACTTAAACACACACTCACATGTGTCAGGCTGATAAATACATTTGCACTTGCCCAGTTAAGCTGGATGTGGCCCAGCAGTGGATAAGATGACATTATATGCCTTGTAGAGCAAGTGTTGGTGGTGGGAGCAATATAGTTTCTGTATGTTTTGGTCCCCAATGGCTGAGTTTTGGTTCTATTGTAAATAATGTCTTTTCAATAAAGTGCTTTTTAATACAAAATTACCAGCAAAAATCCCTGGGCTGATCTTTTACCCATTTGTCTATTGATCCATGATGACACCTAAATTGTATTGGCAGAAAACACAAGCTATTGCTTTTATTTTGGATGTCCCTGTTGGTCTTGCTCAGCAATTTTAGAGGATGTTCTGCTGCCAATAGCAACCATTTACCGTAACACAATTATACTATAAATACTAGCATAATTATATCAATATGCCAAAGGAACAATGCTCAAGGAAACAGAGAAATGAGTCAAATTGCTGAATTGAACTTGTATTTATCAAGGAAAAAAAACCCAAAAACATTTTAAAATGTGTGCACATCTAATGTGTCAAGACTTCTCCCCTAAAACAGCTCCAAAAAACACAAGGAGTATAATACAAAGTCTGGATCACCTTGTCCACAGAATACACCAACATACATTAAATAGTTGCATATAAAAATAGAACTTCAAGATAAAAATGTGAAATACATTTGAAATGGAATATGAACAGGGTGTATGTACACACAGCTGGTTAAAACCCACCTCAGTCAATTGATAAAATACTGGTAAGAAATTCAGAGGGGGACCGGGACTCGGCAGGTAACGTGTAGAGAAAAGCTCATGTGCACAACTCAAACATTGAGTCAGAGGCAGGCGATGTGTGCTGTGCCGGCGTTCAACTGTTAACAGGCTCCTCCTCTTTGGTTAAGCTGGTATCAAGTCCGCTGTTATTTACAGTGGACGCGTTGAATGCATTGGGGTTGTATTCGTAATGGCTGGTGCTCGGGGGCATGGGCCAGCCGGCTGCCTGCGGCCTGCCGTGCACTGCGGTCTGGGATGAGGCGGTGGGCCAGGAGGCGTAGCCAGCAGAGCTGGCGGCGTTGTTCATGGCCAGATAGAAGGCCAGGTTCTGTGGGGCGGTCTTCTTATAGGCCGCCTCCATCATGTGCTGGTTGTAGTGCTCCTTGAACTGGGCCGGGGCCTCTCCTCGATACTAAAAGAAACAAAAAAAACCATCAGCATGTATACTTGAACGAATCTCAGTCATGAACCTTCATCCAGATGTCACGTGATGTTACTTGGGTACAAAAACACTTTGGTGGGACAGGAGTCTGATCCAAGTATCCAGGACAATATGTTCTGCACAATCCAGTGAATCACAGCTCTTGTTCAATTCAAGTCACAACCAATGACTCCCAAGTGAGTGTGAGTTATGCTCCCCAGTGGGCCATGCAGGTACTGCAAGTGGGTCATGAGAGGCCATAAAATTCAATGAATGAAAAGGGTTTCTTTGGAATTAAATGGGGCTGTAAAAAGAATCATGCCTTAATTTCTCTTTAATGGCAATGATAAAACTGATCATAACAAGACTCAATAAGACAAAATGAGAAGTGTAGCTCAGTAGCTGAGGACAGTTTTTGGATCCTTTGGGCTTTATGTAAAAAAAAAAAGAAGAAATAATTATATTTTAATTTTTAAGTAAAGTAAAGTAATTTTTAGGTAATCTTGTGCTAAATCAAAGCCAAACATTAAATTACTTTTTATGCTCAATTAAGTTGTGGACAGAGTATAAAATGTGGCCAGATGTCATGTAGTTGACACAGTAATTTAAAAATCAAAGATTATATTTGGCTGCAAAAGATTTAAAAAATTGGACCAGTATTTAAGTTATGGAAGGGTTGCAAAATAATATACATAATAATGGCTTTACTGTATGTGCACAGACACCAAATTGTATGTACTTACAGGTGGGATATGTGGGGGGAGGTTGGCGTATACAGCTCCAGGGGCGGAGCCGTCTTTAACGGTGTAGCGCTCAGACACCCAGCTGGTGTCTTTCTGGTGCCTCCTCAGCTTCATCCTCCTGTTTTGAAACCATGTCTTCACCTACAAAATATGAAGTTCCAGCTGATCAGCACACCGTCTTTTTGTTTAGTGACACTCACACACACGGTGAAGTGAACACAACCCCCCCCCTCACCTGTTTGTAGGTCAGTCCCGTCAGTTCCCCAACGTTCTTCATCTCAGCCGGGGTGAGATACCTTTGAACACTGAAGCGCTGGATGAGAGTGTTCATCTGACTCTCGGAAAAGGCTGCACGCACCTTTATTTTAGGATTACTCACAGCAGTAGTGCTTGGCTTATTGGGGGCAGTTACAGGTGACTGCGGCACAGAGGTGACATTGTTTGCGACCCGACTGCCTAATATGGCAAAGTTCTGTGGCTCCTCTAGGAGAGGGCTGGAGGCGTCCTTGGTGGCTATGGGACTCCGGCTGTTGATCACATCACTGTCCCGCTCTTTCTTTGCCCAGGTAGCAGGATCTGTCCGAGGCAGACCTCCCTCTCTGCTGCTGCTACTGCTGGAACTCCATGAATCTGTGTGTGGAAGTGACAGGGACTTAGCAATTTTTTTAAAAAAACAACTAGTGTCACACAAAATAATTTTAAACATTTGGCAAACACTAAGAAAAAAAAAAACAACTACCGTGACCCAAAATAATAATTAAATAAAAAGGAAAAGGCTGTGCAAATGTATTTGGCCTGGACACGAATAATTTTCGTGTAAAAACATGAGTAAGGCCTCATGTGGGTTTTTACCCATACCCCTCCAATGCCCTTTCTGTCACGTGCTTCTACTGAAGTGAAATAATAAAATAAATAGTTACACATAAGTTGTTTCATGGTAAAACGTCCCTGCAGTGGACAGATACTCCGGGCTTCATACCTGGTGATGCGTGCGCCTCAGAATCACTGGGTGAGTCACTGCGGACTCTCTCGACCTCATTGTCCCGGGAGTCGTAGGCAGCAGCTCGGTGAGGTCTGGACAGGAGCAGGCGACCTGTTTGTGTGTCACCCAGGTAAACGACACCTGAACCCGGGTAGTGGTGGTGGTGGTGATGGCCGCTCACGGCGTGCTGCTCCGGGCTGCCGGGTGGAGACTCCTCCCGGGCTCTGGCGGTATTGGCGTAGTAGGCCTGCGTGACCCCGGGGTTGTAGTTGCTCAGGTCCGTGACCCCGGCCTCGCTCCAGCAGCTCAGGTGGTTCCCGTGGTTCTGCTCGGACCCGGGCTGGTACACCAGGCCGTACGCATACGCATGGTAAGAAGGGTTGTAGTTGTAACTTATCTGCGTCTTCCAGTCCGTCATTTTGTCAATAAGGTTACAGTGTCGCAATTAAATGGGTAAAAAACAAAAGACACGGTCAAGTTTTGTTAATATGTATAAAAAAAAAATACGGGACGAAACCACATGACCTGGTGAACAGATGGACGCACGCCAATCAACCTTACACTGGCGCGAGCTCTCCGCCGGCCTGTTTATAGAGAGGCGCATGGGTGTGCGCACAAAGGTGGGTGGTGTTTGGATTTGAACCAATCTCCACAGCAGGCAACATTTTATTGGCCACCAATGTTTTCAAAATTAGAACTTTCAAGTAACGTAAAGACTTAAATGTATAAAGTATCATTTTAAATGATCCCGGCGTCACTGAATGAACCTGCCTTTTAAAATGTATCAGCGAAAAACTCAAAACGTTTGATTGGTGACCTAACGTTAATGAACAAAATATTATTTTTAAATGAGTCTGCATCACTGACCTTGAATGTGACCTTAGATTTTAAAATGTTTCATGCTTGGAAATATGAGGTAATGTAAAAGCTGTCCTTGTTGAAGTGAACCCATATTTTAAAAATATTTAAAATTGAGAATGAAGTGTACACAATGTAATTTTTAAATGATTTCCCTTTGCTTGAATTTTCAATATGGTTTATATTATTTGGTTTTAACTGTTTAATTGTTTGAGGCCTAAAATATGAATATCAAAATACAATATGACCATGTCCTTGAATGTCTCATTTTGTCCACAAACCAAATATGTTCAGTTTATTGCCAACACAGCAGCAATTCCCAGAAAACTCGACTTATGGCACAGGAATGACCAAATAAATTAGAATAAATGTTTTGGTAGCTTTATACTTAAGAATTATTAAACAACACAGGCATAAAATTAAGTTCTGATTCATTCTTTTAATGTATATGTTTTGAAAATGGCTTGTTTACCTATTTTACCTAGTTTGAAACAGTCTATGCATATTTTGTGGTCGCAGAAACAAATAAAAATTATATATTTACGTAGCTGAAATCAATTATTTTCAAGTATTTTTTTTTAAATGAAAACACTCAGATTAGGTAATCATCAAAATAGTTGGCAAAATAATTATTGTGATTGTGATTTTTTGCAAATTTATTTAGGCTCAAACTGTGGTTTGGTTGTCCATTTATTTTAGGAGTGCCCTCAATCAGAAGAAGATGATTAGTAAGTTCATTGATTATCCAGTAAAATTAAATTTTATGGGAAAACAAACTGCCGTGCTTGGATGAGTACAAGTGTGCAACAAGATGCACTTCAGCACGGAAATGTTTGTGTAAATCAACATATGGATATAACTTACTAAACTGTAAGTTGTTGGAACACATGCTCTATAGGTCTTTTTAACGTTTAAGCACGACAAGCGCTTCCCCAATTGCATGATTACTTATGTTCAGATGATACAAGGCAGATAGAGGGCATGGTGTTATTTGTAATGCTATTTTATTCTGTCCAATTATGTTTGTTTGGCGGATAATTTTGCTTCTAAATGCCCGAGAAAAAACACGTTCAGCCTCGGATGTGATTTCATGTCACAAAGGTGTGCACAAAAATGTAGCCTCAACTCTAAACAGCCCTGCGTTGGATGCAGTGGGTGGAACATGTTGACGCAGAGTGCTTCATCACCCCCACATTTGCAGTCCCTTTCACGAAGATGAATTAGATTATCCTGCATCCACTTGACTGTTTGAGTGTTCATTCTCGGCTGAATTGATATGGTAATGATTCAGTTAGAGAGAGAATTATGTGAGAACAGTGAGTCTAATGGGCTCATTAACATTTCTTCTCATCTCTGGCTGGACAGGGCGTGTTTGTGTGTGATCCTGCGTGAGCATGGACATACAGGTGGGGGTTGGAGGGTGGTGAGTATGGATGGACAATGGGTAAAGTTGCTCGAGATCCGTATGTGCTGAGAAGACTTCAGATTTGACTCTTTCTGTTGGTGCATTTGCATCAGAGATTTGTCACTTAAAATCATTATAATCTCATTTATATCGCACTTTTTTTTTATATGTTTACAATGTGCTTTGACAGACGAGGCAAACAAAGTAGATATTTTGGGGGAGAAAAATTAGCCAAATGTCAAAGCAACAGAGAAATAAAAACAAGAAGATCACACAAAAGTAAATAAGAGGGAGTAAAAGAATATTGATGAAAAACTCAAGCAAGAATAGCAATTAAACGCAATATTAAAAGGGTGAATGAACATCACATAAAAGAGATTCCAAAGTCATTTGTCATTTTAGTTTAAGGTCTTAGTTTAAGGTTGCGTAATTTCAATATTCATGCAGAATATGTATAATTTGGACCGCTTGCATTTCTAAGATGGCAGATTTTCCGCTGTGTTTTACTCTGTTGTACAGTGTGTGAGCAAATTAGTCAGTGGAGATGTGTTTTCATTTAGTAGGGTGTGTGTGTGTTTTCTGTGAAGTGTGAGGTCATCAGTCTCTCTTTTGTTGTCTTGATTTCTTTGCAAATGGTCTCTTTAAGTTGCTTCTTTCTCAATACAGGTCACACAGTCCCCGCCCGTGTCCATCTGACCTTGGCCTGCAACAACAACAACACCTTCTCTTCACTGTGTGACGGTCACAGTGTTTTGATCCAAATCAAGTCATTCAGAAACACAAATAGAAACGTTTTTAAGTCAAAATAACTTGTGCATGAAAGTTATTTGTTATGAATCATTTCCCTTTTAAACACCCCTTTGTGGCCACTTTATCAGAATAAATGTATATAATCTGATGCAATCTAGTGCTATCTAATGCAAATCCTCTGATGCTCTAACTGGTCAGGTTTAGTTACATAATCACAGACGTGTTAATTCAATCATTTTTAGTATCAAGACCACCGGCCTGCATTCCTGTGCATGTGTTTTTAATACTGTTCATACTCCTTATCCGAAACAATGTATTTAGAAAGAACTTTGTGTTTCCTTGATCAAATTACAATTAATATCACAAGGAATTCATAATTTTGAAAATGTTAGTACATTTAATAGCAAGTTGTTGTAGTAAACAATTAAATAAATTAAAATTTCACACAGTTGACAGTGTAGTGTAATCAGACTGATCCTTTTCAGTTTGTTGTGTATATTATACATATTTAAACCAGCATATTTAGAGAAGACCCCTCTTCTAATTATTCTGTTTATTTTTATTTATTAAATGCAATATATGTGGCTTTTATTTACTGTTTGTGATGTATGCAGCACCATCATGAGTTTCCCCTTTCTATATCCCTCTACATTGTAGGAGAATAAAAATTTAATCTAGCCTCAAATAAAAATGAATGATAAAGATGATTCAAGTTCCCTAGTTGAAGTCTTAATACTATCTGCAACGTTCCAGCAGTCATTTGCCTGAACATCACTCCTTGCTTCACTGGCTCCATATTGATTTTAAAATAATTTTTACTAACTTTTAAAACTGGGCCACACGGCAGTGTAGTGGTTAGCACTTTCGCTTTGCAGCGAGAAGACCCGGGTTCGAGCCCCGGTTGGAACAAGGGCCTTTCTGCAAAGTTTGCATGTTCTCCCCGTACAAAAAACATGCAATGTGGGGATTAGGTAAATTGGACACTCTAAATTGACCATAGGAGTGAGTGTGAGAGTGAATGGTTGTTTGTCTCTACCCTGCGATGGACTGGCGAACTGTCCAGGGTGTACCCCGCCTATCGCCCGATGTAGCTGAGATTGGCACAGCACCCCCCGCGACCCTCTGGTGGAGGATAAAGCGGTTAGATGATGACTGACTGACTTTTAAAACTTTTAATGGACGTAAGTTAAACACGTAAATTGGCATTTAACTACCCAACAGCTGTGATCAACTGACGGAGCCTTGCAGGTTATTCCAAAATCTGAATATGTGACAAAAGGAGATTGAGCCTTCGCCATTAGAGCCCTGGTACTTGCTTAATCTGAGACAAATCTGATTTGTTCTTATGAATTAATTAATTTTAATTAGGGCCTCATTGTGAAGGCCATATTGTATGTGCTCTGATTATTCTTTTTCATAATCTTTTCCTTCCACTTTCTCTTGGAGTGCACTTTTGTGTTCCCTCTAGCCACACAACAGACTTCTGCCAAGGCAGACACCACCCTCTCCTTCCTTTGATCTGACATTGCCCTCACCTGCCTTTGATCTGGAACCATGGTAGTAGCTGAAAGTATGTTTACAAGAATAGCAAGCAGAAGTCTTTTTCATCCTCATTTTAGGGACCAATTGGTCCACAATGATAACCTGCAAAGCCAGTTATTGCGTCATCTACTGGCAAGTACATAGGTCTTTAGTAGCAAACATTGTTTCATTTACATGAAGCTTTCAGGATGTAGTCTGAACACATTATTGGTGGCCCCTCTCTTTAGGGCCACACGATGGCTATCATGGCTGCTCCACACCCCTAATTAAGTGTGGTCATGTACTTTTAATCAACTGCTTGTTTGGTTTTAAACTATTTTTTGTCTCACTACTTCCTTTTCAGCACTTATTAGTAATTGTAGTAGTAGTAGTTTGTCTCCAGGTTTCTCAGTTTGAACCTGTTGCACTGCACCTCCTGTCCAGGCCGGGGCGCTGTTTGTTTCAATCGGAACACTGAGAAGTGCCGGTCTCTTTAACTACACTCACACGTTCCTCCGGTGTCGGGCTCGGGCTCGGTCCCTCGTGCTGGCAGCTGAACGAGCAGGCTGCTCTCGTGTCTCTTCACTCTCTTCAACAATTCCACACTCACACGAATATTCTTTTAAAAGTTCATTTTTGCCTCTAACTCAGTAGCTTCAGCTCAGACCTGCCCACAGAGGCACTGTTTACATGGTTTTCTGACTGGCACGTAGCGTATTAGCCACACCGCCGTAGTACACCCAGTCTGTCTGTCAGTTTATCCTGAATAATAATAATAACATTAACCGTCACAACAGACACTCTGACAGTGAAACAGCTGAACGACCGACATGACAGAAGAACTGGAGCAACTTCTCCTGCAGCTGACACAGCCCGACAATGCTGTCATCCACCAGGTGATGCCACTGTGTTCAAGTCAACACTGGTTTAGTAGATGAACCACAATGCTAACACGGGAAGAATTAAGTTAAATCTGATGTAGTGTCAGAGAAGTGCCTTACGCCTTAAAAAATGAAAAGTTGTGTCACGATTTACGATATTCTCGCGATACGAAGCTCTATAATAATTTGATTGTGCCAAATTACCTTTATTTTGACAATCCTAGATAGAGATACTTGCTAATATTCCATCAGTCATGGTTATTTATTTGTGCCACAAGAGGGAGCCTACATTTGTTTCCTCTGTCTGCATGCTTTAGAAGATGTTCACAAATATGGACACATTCTTAAAGCTTGCAGATACTAACTAAATGAAGATGGTATGTAAAGAAGGCTTTGTCCAATTTCACTTATAAATCTGTCAAATAAAAATACACACAGTTATATCATAAATAGCATATATTTTCCCCCGTGACAATCTAGAGTTGAAGTTTTCCTTTTATCCCATGCATGGCTTGGCATTGTAAAGTGTGTGTCTATGTGTGTCTGCCTCTGTGATTTCTACAACAATTGCATTGTTTCAGCCATTGTGTCTGAACTTGGTGAGATTTGCTTTGTCATCTTTTTAGGCCACAGCTCGGCTGAAAGAGGCTTTCAAAGACCCAGCCATTATTCCAGCGCTATGTGCTGTGATGACTGGCTCCCAAAATCCTCAGGTAGGCACGAGTGAACACTGAGATGCTTTTAATGTTTACCATTACAGTTTAACCAATTTATCAAGTCGATGTAGGCCACTTCAATAATTACCATATGTTGATCACTTTCAGACGATTTTGTTCTCAAATCTGTCTTTAAAAATGTTGCTAAATGCACTAAACATTTAATATTTAGTTTATACATTGTTGTTCAAGTAATGCATGTTTAAGTTAAGCAATTTTGTTTAATTTCTTAAGGTCAGAATTGGTGGCAGTGGCCTTAGAAAAACACATATTGGCTGACCTTCAGTTCCAGACTGAGCCATTGTATGACTGACAGTTGTCGGCTCTTTTTTCCTGAAGAAACGTTCTGAAATGTTTCCTTATCTTAGGTCCGTCAGTCGGCTGCAGTGATACTGAGGATGAGAGTGAAGAAACAGTGGAGTAAAATCATCCCTAATGACAGAGAAAGGTTTGTTCATACCTTTTTCTGTTAATAATTTCATAATAACATCGTACCGTCATCTTCATTGCAATCAAGTTGAAACTGCAACCTTTGATTTGCTCACACAGCCTTAAAGCGGTGGTGTTGCAGGCCTTCATGCAGGAAACTGAGTAAGTTGTTCCATCTTTACTATGAAAATTAAATGATTTAAAAATTTGTTCATATAACTGTTAATTGAAACATGTATGCCCACATAACTGTACCTATGAAGCTATACACGCTTTTTAAAGAGAATACAGACACGACATACTTTGTAACCGATTTTAAGTGTTTTAATCCTAAGAAAGCACAGACTAGATGATCAAGACGATGCAGCACCACACACTTGGCATTTAATCAAATTATTTCAGGGTGGAACTGGGTTGATTTTACGTGAGTAAAGAACATAAACAGACATGGTGGTGAACTGTCTCTGTTGTCAGTAAATAGCTATTGTGTGCGCGCAATGTTTTGTGCTGTGAAATGCAAAAAACTGTGGATAAAGTAATTGCTGAGAAGACGGAATCAACTTAGCATGTACAAGGTAATGCAACATCCATTTCCCGGTCAACTTGCTGTCATTGGTTATTACGGGGTTCTGTTCAAGCCCTCAAATGCTGTGAAACCGATGACGACAGGATAATTTGGCCAGGTATTGTGCTCAAACCACAGTTGTTCGAAGGGACAGATTCGGACCAATATCTGGCCAATTATCCTCTCAGGCTTAAACTTTGAGTGTTGTACATAGAAACTTAATTATTAGCAAAATAAAAGATGACAAATCCTTAAAAAGCACCTCTGTGTATTTTTTAGCCAGATGTAAATGCAGTGGCTAGCATTGTTGCCAGACAGCAAGAAGGTTGACCAAGGGCCTTTGTGTTGAGTGTGCATTTTGTCCCAGAGTGTGTGTGGGTTCTCTGGATTGGACAAAATAAAGTGAATGTGAAAGCGGTAAACAAAAAATTAATAAATGACTGTGTCTTTTTATTTTGCAGGCACACGGTGCAACACTCGCTCTCCCAGCTGTGCGCAGTGATGGTCAAACATGAGACACCCGACCGCTGGCCTGCTCTTCTGCAATTCCTCAATGAATCCACCCAGAGCAGCAACCCTCATGAAAGACAGGTACGTGACTCAGCAAGTCACATACCATATGTGGGGTAAAATCAGACTCTGTGATATTGCATGACATAGTCTTTGTCAGTAACTTGTCTGTCCTGACAGGTTGGCTTCCTGCTGCTGAACAAGGTGATGGATTCTAACCCTGAGCCTTTCAAGCCTCATTACTGCCAGCTGCTGCAGCGTTTCGGCGCTGTCCTTCAGGACCACAACAACCCAACAGCACTGTACTACTGCATCCTCACCCTCACAGCCATCACTGCGTACACTGGCACAGAGGAGATGGTGAGTCATGGGACTGTTTTCCCCTTAATATATATATATATTCAAATAAAGGACACTAACTTTATCTTTTTTTTTTTTTTTTTATTAAACCATGATTATCTTTTATTGTTTTGCGCAAATTATTATTCCACAATACAGATATTACATTTTTATTGTTCTTTTCACTGTTATGTGAACTTGTTTGTAAGCAGACTTTTGGGAATTGCTGTGTGTGCATTTCACTCAGTCAGTTTCCCTGAAGAAACAGTTGTTATTATGAATAATGTCTGGATGTTGCATGTTACTGCCCCACAGAACCTGATGCGTTCTATCATTCCAAGTCTGATCGTCGCACTTAAACACCTCATCAAGTCGGATCAGGTAAATTGAGACAGACAGACGACTTTATTGATACACTGTTGTTTTTGAAACACTTATTTATGTCATCATTGCATTTTTTTTAGAACTTGTTGATGGCTATAAGCATGTAAAGAGGATATCAACAAATAAAATGTGTTTTAGGAACCTATTTCGGACCAAAGTTTTAGGACTTTATAACATTTTTCCTGTATTATTTGGTCTTTATTCGATTAGGACAAAGCCAGTGAGGCAATGGAGGTGTTTAATGAGCTCATGGAGAGTGAGGTGTCTATCATCGTCCCCCATATCGCTGACATTGTCCGCTTCTTTTTGGAGGTAGGAGCTTAAACTCATGTCTTTCTTTTATGATTGTTGGGCATTTGAACTGGCAAATAATGTTTCTTATCTGAATTTTTAATGTGCGTGTTTGTAACAGGTGGGCGGTGACACCACACTGAGTGACTCTCTGAGGGTGAAAGCACTCTCTTGTATCACCTTCTTAATCAAGTTGAAGAGCAAGGTAAAGTCCTTCCTCAGCTAGATCCTCAGATCTGTCCTTCATTTTGAAGGTGGACCTCATTGGATTGATTACCCTTGTAAAGAGAAATTTAGCAGCTGTCAGTTTTTCCTTGATCTTCAAAAAGTTTTATTTGTGACAGAAACGTCTCCTTGATTGATTGTGTATTTGTGCATGTGACCAGAAACAAACTGCTTATCTATCCGGGTACTTCTATGAAAAGATGAAAACAGGATACTCACCTTTTTCCTCTGCTGCACAGGCGGTGCTGAAGCAGAAGCTGCTGAACCCCATCCTGCAGGCCATATTCCCCATACTCGTCGCAGCTCCCCCGCCTGGTGAGCACGACCCAGAGGATGATGAGGATGATGATGGAGATGGCACAGACAATGACAATCCCAAACAGTGTGCTGCACAGGTAGAGATGCATTATTTAATTGATACCATTTTACTTCAGAAACTTCACTATGCACTTTTAAATGAGATTTAACTTATTAATTTCTTTCTGCACATCCAGATAATTGATACTATGGCTCTCCACATGCCTCCAGAGAAACTGTTCCAACAACTGGTAAGTCTAGATCTGAACAATAATGTGATCTGGACGTGAACTGCGGTGTACACTTTGGATTTCTGCTGTATTTTTATGGTACATAAGCGCACTAGAACGTGGCTCAGGCAGCAGTCTGAACTTGATCGAGCCTGAGAGAAGATTGATTGAACCTTGCAGGTGTCCCCAAACATGACGTGCATTCTCTATTTTTATTCTGTACAGACACAGTTTGACTAAGCTGTTTGTACTCTCACTGTCACGGTGGTTGCAGCCTTTTATTTAAGGTTATTGTTACATCTACTTGCCACATGAACACATGTCAATCGGTACTTGTACTTGTAAATCAATTGTAGTTGAACTGTAACTGTTGATAACAATTTACGTAATTCAACCATTGTGGTTTTGTTTTGAGTGTCTGTAGAGGAAAAGGGTAACATCATCCGTGCATGGCTTCAATACGCTGTGTGTTGAGTTCATTTCTGGGTTTTTTTGTCCAAACCTGGCTTGACACAGTGTTACCAGTCAGGTTCCCGATGTGCTTAGGTCAGGCATCCATGCTCTAATGTGCAGGTATTCAAATAAAATGATAGCCCCCACTTATTTACCCGCTTCTTGACATCTTTCAGATGCCCTTCACTCAGACCTGTCTTGCCAGTGAAAACCCTTATCAGAGGAAGGGGGGTCTCTTGTGTCTTGCTGTCCTGGCTGAAGGATGCGCTGACCACATACGCACCAAGTATGTTGAGCTGGGATCAAGTTTATCCTTTTTAATCATTCATTTTAAATGGTCCACTGCTTCAATAACAATGTCTGTGTCTCTGTCAGGATGTTGTCACCAATGCTGCAGGCAGTATGCCAGAGTCTCTCTGACAGCAATCAAGTGGTACGGTGTGCCGGCCTTTTTGCCCTCGGACAATTTTCTGAACATTTACAGGTGAGTCTTTTAAAAATAATATCACAATTAGTAATATGTTTCACATGCAGTATTATTTACTAACAATACTGAGCATACCGCTTGACACAGATGTTAGTAACTCCTAATTTCATCTTCTCACTTGACGGGTTGACGATTTTTGTTGTTTTCTGTTCTTCGCTCCATTTCCATCTCTTCTTTTCAGCCTGAAGTGAGTAAGTACTGTTCAGAGTTGATGCCTTTGCTGTTGGGATACCTTTCATCCTTGAACCACGCCAAGGTCGGCCATGTCACCAAGGCCTTTTATGCCCTAGAGAACTTCATGGAGAACCTAGGTAAGTTAGGAGGGTTATATGTTTCTTCCACCACCAGAAAGTTATACTTACTAATAAAAAGCCTCCAGAACAACATGCTTCATCTGCTCTTTCATGTTTTTTTTTCTCCTCACAGGGTCAGACATTGAACCATACCTGCCTACCCTAATGGAAACCATGTTGTCTGCCCTCAACAACACTGACAACCTGAAGATAAGGGAACTCGCTGTGTCTGCCATAGGTGCCATAGGTAAGAGGTCACAGAACATGTATTTATGTTTTTTTATGGTATTTCGGTTCCAATATTGAGGGTCGGATAGAAAGTGCTTTTATATTTCATATTTTACCGGTCAACATCAACAGTGGACCGTTAGCTGTCGATTAAACAGTTTTTTTTCTTCTCAGCCAATGCTGCCAAAGAGCTGCTGGTTCCTTATTTCCCTCCGGTTATTGAAAACCTTAAAGGCTTCCTGACCGCTACCACAGAAGAAATGAGGTCCCTACAAACTCAGTCCCTTGGTAGGTCACCAAGTAGATGTGCATCTGAAAGAAAGAAATCTTAACCTTGTGATATCTACCTAATACAGTATTTGCTTAGGCATGATTAAATGGTTGTTTTTTTGTTGTTGTCAGATACACTCTCTGTTCTGGCTCGTACTATTGGCAAAGACGTCTTTAGTCCTCTGGCAGCAGAGTGTGTTCAGCTGGGGCTCAATCTCACTGACACTATTGATGACCCGGACCTGAGACGCTGCACGTAAGATTGCATTTGAAGACTAACTAGTGACAATGATACAAGACAGGGTTTTTTTAAAAAAAATCTTATTTCCTGCCATAGGTGTCTTTCCGGATTGTTGTTATTTTCAGAAATAATAATATATTACAATATAGAAGAGTTCAATCTTTTCCCACTGTCTCTGTCTTTTCCTCTTTTAGATACTGTCTATATTCTGCCGTATCTACAGTCAGCCCTGAATGCCTGACTCCTCACCTTACCCCCATTACAACAGTCATGCTGCTCGCCCTGAAGTCTAATGAAGGCATCACGGTACAAAGCCAACAAACGGCACACTCGCAGTCTTCTATATCAGGATAAAACAAACCCGTTTTTTCCACTTGTTTCATTTCGTTCCAGGCACACCTGGAGGAGGACAAGACGTTTGTGCTGCTGGATGACGACAATGACGACGAGAAAGAGGGCGAAACGGATGTCGATGTCGATTTTACAGAAGAAGGGACTGAGGCAGACGTCCACGACGTTGCAGGGTAAAAGTCACACACATTTATATATGTACAGTACAGAGAGTAATGGTTAAAAATGAGAGTGATGACGTGTGCAATCAGAGTTCAATCAACGCTGAGCGTCACAATCAACATTTGCACTGATTTGACGGGACATGTGTCAACACTGGTGTCCATGACAACTATAAATAATATATGAGCTCTATGTTAAAGTACTTCACTGGAGTCAGGGAGAGATGATAACAACATAATAGTTTTTATTTTAAGTAACAATGGTAAACCTTTAACATTTCTCGTTATCATAACTTGTTTTAAAGTGGTGTTGTTTGCATCTGCAACATGCGTCAGTGCTTCAAATCCTGCAAGGTACCCAACCTTCATGATATCGTTAGAAATGCAACACACACAGTTGTGGGTGTTTGTTTAGTGGTTTCAGAATCATTACAGCCCGATCTGTTATGACTCCCATTTGATATGACTGTTTATCTATCTTTCAGGTTCAGCATTGAGAATGCTTACATCAATGAAAAGGAAGACGCCTGTGATGCACTGGGAGAAATCGCCTTGAACACTGGGTTAGATCTTCACATGACTCTTTTCCTACGCATTTTATTACTATATCATTGTTATTGCTCTATTAATGTAGTCATATGTTCTTCAAAAGCCCTAAAACCTGATTTGTATTTCTAATGTTGGTGCTGTGGTTTCTCTTGACAGCGTTGCCTTTCAAGAATTCCTGGAGTCCAGCTTCCAGCAGGTTTACGAGATGAGAGATGTGAGTGGCTCTGTGAGGCTGCTCGGTCCAGTCAATCATCTTTGTCTGAAGTGTTTAATGTCTCTCTGAGTGTGTAGGACATTTTATGGTCTGTTTGTGTTTACATCGTGTCTCCACAAGGTTGTGCCTGGTTCTAGCTCTAAAAATATCCCTACAGGCAAATGGATAATTTAAACAAAACACTGACCTTTATTAATTGTCAAGCTGAAATAGATTTATTGTAATTTCAGCCTTGTATGCACAGCACACAGTGATGCAAAACAGCATTTCTCCTGCATAAAGGTGCTTACACACACTGTACAAGATATGCAACATGGTTTATCTTTTAATTATTTATTTTCTCTCACAATCAAAGCTGGAAAATAGTGTGGACTGAAAGGAAATTGGTCCGCAGAGTTATGTAACTGCTGAGCGATAATTCTAGTTGCTCAGTAACCGTCCTACAGTGCAGGGATTCAAAGCTTGCCATGGGAAGCTTGAACCTTCTAAAAGCGAGATGTTTTTTTCCCAATTGTGACCCCATTCACTTGTCAAACTTGTGTGCATGTTTGGTCCACCATGCTTTATCGTGATGCTCACTTATTTATTTTTTAATGCGTCTCCCTAGTTTCCTCACGAGGATGTTCGAAGGGCAGCATTTGGAGCCATGGGCCAGTTCTGTCGAGCTCAGCACAAAGTGTGGAAGGAGAATCCGACTGAGACCAACCACCAGGGTACACATCTTCTGTCAAGAACACTTCAATGCTTTTTTTGGAAACATAAAAATGCTGTGTTTTACAGATGAGCATTTCAAGCAAAACCTATGTGACTGTATACGTGTTTTGAGATCCTCAAAAATATTCCTTTTATGGCAAATGGTTAATTGACTGAATATGACACTTGTTAGATGGAGAAATAATTTATGCCATATAGTCAATATGGAAAGTGCACTGCCTGAACCGTTTACAAAACATGATTGTGGTTGTTTTATCTCGTTGACTGTGAAGAATTAATATATATGTGTTCATATACAAGTTCTGGAAACCATGATAATAGCTATTGAAAGTGCCTGGATTCAGAGCAGCTAGAAGATGCATTCAAGAAATACATAAACCATAAATCAGGTAGTTATTGGAGTTAAAAGGAATTTGTTGTCAGTGCAATTGTTGACATAACATTTTCCTGTGTTTTGTCTTTTTAATATAATCACATATGGTCACATTTACTGATTTCCTTTTTATTTTATTTTATGTTATAATATTCATGCCCATCACTGGTTATTGGATATTATAATTGAACAACATTCAGGGAGATAAAATGTGAGTTGTAAGCAAAATTAAAATGACATGACTGATTTAACTAAGGTGAAAGCCAGTTAACTTCACCAGATTTTTAAGAAATAGTCAAACCGGTATGATTGTCGATGCCTGAAGCTGATTTTAAGTTTATCCCTCCACGTTCACTCAGTCCTGCTGAAGTTGCTGGAAGTGGTCATCCCGTGCTTCTTGGAGAAAGTTCGAACAGAGCCTGAGCGGCAGGTGGCGATGGCCATCCTGGAAACCATGAACAGTGTCATCATGTCCTGCAAGGATCAAGTTTTCAAAAACCCTTCACGCTTAAAGGAGGTCAGCCACGTCATCCGAGATGTGCTCAAAAAGAAGGTGAGAGAAGAATGTGGATAAGATCTCCTTGTTTTTTTTTAACTAAGGATGAAGTTAACTAAACAGTTTTACAGAAAATACTAGTTATAATAACAGATCGTGATGTTGTTTCTGTCTTGTATCTTTCTGTTCAGACTGTTTGTCAGGATGGTGGTGGTGATGACGCGGATGATGAAGAACAACAGGTCAAATATCCACTCACTGCATTTGAGTCAGCTATGAACATTTAAATCCAAATGAATGTGTTATATTCAACTAATCTATCCTTGACTGTTGCCATGTTAGATGACATTGGAGTCAAAAATACATAAGACTGTTTTCTACCGTACAGCGACCTTGGGTTTCATGAAAGGCACTTTTAAATCTAAATTGTTATTATTATTATAATAATAATAATAATAATAATAATAATGATTAGACCTAATAAAATGCCAGGTATGTGATTTACCTGTTGATGTGCTGTGTGTCTCAGGCGGAGTATGATGCCATGCTCCAGGAGTTTGCTGGGGAGGGAATCCCCCTGGTGGCCGCCTCTGTCCCTGCAGACAGCTTTGCTCCTTTCCTCAATGACCTGCTGCCTCTAATCATGAGTAAAGCTGTGAGTCTGATAAGAATAGGAGTTAGAAAACAAGACTGTTTCCCCAAGCACACAGATTGATCCCAGTTTCTCTGGGGTTTCCTCTGTCCTCTGTTTTTCTACTTTCTAGAAATCCTCATGCACAATAGCCGAACGCTCCTTCTCTGTCGGTACGATTGGAGAAATACTGCAAGCTCTCGTGGACGTATCCGGAGGCAGACGTCTGGCGGGACGTTTGTCCAATCGTCTGCTTCCTGTGCTGGTAGCTGGAGTGAGGGACAGTGATTCTGAGGTCCGCAACAACAGCGTGTTTGGACTGGGATGTCTGGCCCAGGCAGCTGGACCCATCGTTGTATCGTATCCTCCTCGTGTTTATGTGTTTATGACTTGTTATGCATTAAAAAAAGCCATCACATGAAGATGTTCCTTAGCTAAGTGTGCTCCAGAGACTATCCTATGATGCTGTCTGTGTTTTCCAACATGCTGGTCAAAGAGTCAGACCTCAGAGTGATTGACAACCTGTGTGCTGCCCTCTGCAGGATGATCATGAGCAATATAGATGCCGTTCCTCTGGAGCAGGTACATTTTACACACCAGTTTTCTGTGTTTCTATTCCATCCAGTACTGACGTTGCACTTTCACACAAAGTTTTGACTGTGTTTCTGTCACATCATGACACTCTGCTCTCTGTGACAGGTTGTGCCTGCTCTGGTGGCTCGTCTTCCTCTTAAAGAGGACTTGGAAGAGAACAAGACGGTGTTCAACTGCCTGACAATGCTCTACACACACAGTCCAGCTCTGGTACAGTATACAGCCAATCATCACCTTATATAAACATTATGTTCGGAAGCTACACAGTAAAGCCGTGTCTTTCTTACTCCATTTTTAGTTCAAAAATGCTTACCTTCTGCTACAGATGCGCCTGCAATCCACATTATTTTTAGAGCCTTGAAAATGGAGAAGTTTGAAAACACTGCTGCCTCTGTTTTAAGGGTTGTTTTTCATTCTTTGTAACAATGACTCAATTACAAGCCTTCACGTCCTGCTTGGTTCTTATAGGTTAGAGATTTATTTATTATTATTTATTTATTTATTTATAACACAAAGCTCAGTTAACACTTGCTTTATTGTGAGTCTCACAACGGAAGTCCTCGTTCTTGGTTTTCATCGTTGTCGTTTGTCATTAGTAGAACGTTCAAAATCTAAGCAAACAACTGCAGAGGAGAGAATAGGCTCCCTGTTTATGTCTGCACATGTGTGCGTATAGTATCTGTTATTTACATATCTTCTTTTGGCTTTCGGTATTTAATTTTGTTGTGTTAGTCTGGATTCCGATGACTTCTGATACAGAGCTGAAAACACTGATCGTTCTTGTCTGAAAATGCATTTGAAAATAAACTAATACTGTCTATGTATGCATGTGGACGATATGGCAATATTTTGGGCAATAAGTCTTTTATAGAAAAACGAAAACAAAGTTACAAAGGAACAAACAAAAACTGAGGTTAAAGTGTAAAGCACTGATGCCAGACTGGGTTTACTGTTTGAAATAATCCTCACACCAGTGTCTGATTAACTGTCAGACCAGACTTTCCATCATTTTCTTTCATTCAAAACTATATTTCACACAGTATATTCTTGCTCGTTTACTATATTATGCATACACAATACACTACTGTTGTCTTTTTGATGTTTTCCTGCCTTGATTTTTGGTCAAAATCACAGCAAACATCCAATACTTGACCACGTCGAAGATTGTGTGACGTGTTCTTTTGCAGGCTAACGATAAACAGATCTTTTCTCTCCCCTTTTTCAGACAGTGAAGCTAATGAAGCCGATAGTTGCTGCATCCAGTCATGTCCTGGGACACAAGGACGTCGAACAAGGTAAAGTCGTTACAGTGACATGTGAAGCAAACACCCACTTCATAAACCAAATCAATGAAACTGGACAAGTTTCTCTATTATGAAAGAAAATATAGTAGCAAAGAGATTCCAGCACAGATTGTGTGAGAGTCTCTTTGCGACGTAATTTGTTTTTCTCTTTACGCACCTTTCTTAAGAAGTTGATAAAGTACAAGAGCGCGTTCCAAAATTGAGTTTCCTCTTTCTTTGCATCTACAGCCAGACTCCTTACATTCATATACATTGCTCCTCCACAGAAACCCAAAACACCGCGGCCATGCTGGTGAGAGAGTTCGCTCAGCGCCACTCGGCTGAATTCCAGTCGGCCGTGATGTCACTGGCTGGAGAGCAGCAGGCCAAACTCAGCTCAGTTATAGCCGCCTCATAGCCAACAATTACACACTTACTGAATGCAGAAGGTGGAAAGTGGGACTGTTATTGGTAATTGTACCATAAAACGTAGGGGTGGGGTAGAAAAAACAAAACATTCTTGACGCAAAAACGTCAGAAATTAGAAAATCAACATCTCAGTCGTCATGAATTGCCTCACACACTCACTCATGCTGATGCCATGGAAGAGTCTTAGGTTTTTATCAACATTTATTTAGAGGGCTCACAGAAGAACACAGACATAGCAGAGCAGTAAATATTGTTAAAATATTCTGTCAAATCACCTTGAGGACTTGAGAATCATCTCAGCCAGAAATGGCATTGTTCTCAATATTTTCGTAAAGAAAAAGAGTAAATAGAGTTTAATTTTACGAGTTTCTGTCAAAATCACCTGGAGGATTTGCAGAGAATCAGATCGCTGCACCTCTTTCTAAGTAAATAATTTTTTTGTTGTAACTACTGTTAGACTGAATGAAATCTGTATTAAACACTACTGTTAGAGGCTCGCTGTTGTTTCTTTTCCTGGTTGACGCAGAGATATATATAAGTAGACACATCTAATTATCTATGTTATAGACCATTAATTACATTGTTTTCAAAGAAAAATGTCTGATCCTTTGAAGAGTGTCGCAAGGCAGTTGCAGATTCCCACCCCTACCATAAAGGGCTCATCACATCGCTTCAACTATAGTATTATTACATACCGCAGTTAACTTATTTGCACATTTGCATGCCATTTTGAAGTGTCATTATTTTAAGACTTCTGGTTTTCCAGGTTTGTTGTTACCTTTGTGTTTTGCTTCTGCTGTCGTTCACATGAATTGATATTGTCCCCCTCTTTACCACTGTGTACACACAACTCTGGTTTTGCTATGAAATGTGAGGCAATAAATTTGATCCCTGGATAAATGTTGATTAACTTTAGTGATTTGGTTCACATGATATCATTT